>NW_022280033.1:6608146-6656647 GCF_004355925.1 Anarrhichthys ocellatus | reverse complement strand
ATAGATAGATAGATAGATAGATAGATAGATAGATAGATAGATAGATAGATAGATAGATAGATACTCTAAGATATAGCATGCACTTTTAATACAGAGGCTAAGGAGTCATTTTTAACAGACTATCCTTCCAAGGGCCTCACTCCAACTTGTTTTCAGTCACACTGTATGCATTAGAGCCACATTTATGCAACTGGGGCAGTGGAGAGCCTGCCTTGCAACTCTATTTTGGGTGGGCAGGAGTTTATTCAACTCCTGCTTTACTTTGTTCTCGAGATATACAGCAGCACTACTGATTCCAAAGGAGCAGGGACTAAACAACCTGATCAAAGTAGTATCTGTTAAATCTAATTAGCATTTCTATATCAGTGTTATGCTTTTGTTCAACTTGATTCATGTAAGAAAACAATACAAACTGCTTCCCACTCAACCTTCTTTACTTCCTGATGAAAAACAGGCTTATAATGTGTGTGAATAACAGCAAAAGTAGAGTGTTGTGGTAATCCGCAGAGGGAAAAGAGAACGTAGCAAATTTGCTCCTGATTGTCCCAAGTTATTACATTTTTATTTACCACTTACTCATGAGAATGGTTGCCATAAAGGTCAGAACATAAGGTTGCTTCCACTGAAGGACTTTTCTCATGCAGCTTCACGTTCTTCCATAATCATAATAAATCAACTGAGGTATTCAGATTCTGGGTATAGCCTGGGTTGGCTAATCATATTCCTGTGGGATCTGATGCCAACTCTGCAGACACATGAATGACAAATGAATGAATTTCTGGGAAGTAGTTGATTAGAAAGCTTTTCTGCAGTATGAGTGCTATAGCATCCTCTTCGTTGTGATGTCAGTGCTGTCATGCATTTGGGAATACAGGCTCTTAACAGCAACCCCCCTCCTTATATCACATCCGCATCTCATTCAGCACATGTCATTTTACGGTCAAAAAAGTATATGTGTAAATGTTGATGAGTTTATTTCATTGTGAAGAATTGAAGGGATCCACATTAGTGCTCTCTATCCACTGGGACGATGAGGGCAGACCATCTGTCAGACAGCATGTGTGTGCGTCATTCGCAGTACTTGTGTATCTAGGCCAGTTTGTTTTATCTGTTGGTTTCCAGGGCCCAGATAGTCAGAGTGGCACAGACTGAAACTGTTGCTCCACAGACGATGGAAAAGTCATCTAGCCATTGAATGACTGACACAGATGGTAGGAAAGAAGTTGAGCTGGTTTTAGTTTTAATTCATCTGTTGTATGTTTTCTTGATGAGTCAATTAATTATTCAGTACCAACAGTCCAACATTATTTAGTTTGATATTATGGAAGAAAACCAGCACATTTTCACATTTAAGAAGCTGTAACAAGAGGGTTTGGGTTATTTTTTCGAAATTACGTATTTTCATTATGAAAATAGTGGCTGATTAATTATCAATAAAAAAAAGTCAATTCAGTAATATTTTTATTTGAGGGTAAATGAACAAAGGGAGGGAACTGCTTTGTATACATTTTTGAATTCTTCTATATATAATATTTCTTTACATGTGAGGCTGCATGACCTGGATTTATCTGCCACTTAGCATTATTCAACAGTGTGTGTGTGTGWGTGAGTGAGTGAGTGWGTGAGTGWGTGAGTGAGTGAGTGAGTGAGTGAGTGAGTGAGTGAGTGTGTGTGTGTGAGAACAACATCGGTGCTGAATATTAGCATGTTATGTCAGAACCTTTTGCCAGCAACGCTTCAAATTTCTGGGTCAGTCTGTCAGTTTTGCCGTCGCTGAGATGATCTGTTAACACTGCTTTGTATTGATTTGCACAAGTAACCTCTTTGAGAGCATTTGTCACAGTCCTAACAGAACATCCACTGCAAGACAGCAAATGAGTGGATAGATGGATTTTCCTCCTTTCTTAGTACAATACAGGATAAGTGAACCTGTTTAGATGATTAACTTAAAGCACTTGTGTGCTTTAAATGTATCCACCTTGTTTTCAGCTGTTACGATAAGACGCAGAGAAATATCTGGTCACCAAGAGAAACGTGCTGCAGTAGTAAAGGCTGTGCTAATGTGGCAGCTACAGGATGAGATGTTTCTTAAAAGGCCATTATGGTTTGGTTGATGTCATCCATCCAGAGGCTAGATAGCCTCATTCATTTTCCACTTGTGTAATCCATAACTCCACATTTGACTTGGAAATGACTTGTTGCTGTTTGTCCTGGAGCAGGAGAGAGCTGTTGGTCACTGCTCACTTCAGCTTTAGTCAAACCATGATGGAGCGGGAGGAGGAGGAGGCGGGGTAGACACCGGAGGAAGGGAGAGCCTAGAAACATTTGAAATGCAAATATTTGTTGTGTGCGGTTGAAAGCATCTCTGGAAAATATGAATAGATAAATGTACCAAGCTCGTGTAATCGTCCAAGGAAGGGTTAGATAATATTTGGTTTTGTGCGTGAATGTTCTGTTAGTTCCCAGATTTATTTAATCCCTGTTAGGAAGTTCCTCGTTAGTATCTGATTCTGATCCTAACTAGAAGAGAAGAGACAGTGATTAGGCCAGGGAAATATTAAAAGCACAAGAGGCAGATGGAACAGTTCACCCAACTTTTGAAAAATACTTTGACATTTCTTTAGTTATTTTCATCAGTTTGACTGATAACCACACCACCAAGGGGCTGATGTGACTTCTTTGGGGAAGAAAACATAAAGATATTCAGTTTACTATCGTGGGAAACAAAGAAAAGCAGCTTTTTGCATTTGAGAAATCGGAGCAAATTATATACTTTTTAATATATCGGAATTAATATTACTTGATGACCAAAACGGTCGCAGATTCATTTTCTGACCATCAAGTAATCAATTGATTGACTCATTGTTTCAGCTTTTTACTCTGCTTGTTCTGAAGGTGGAGAATCCTAAAAGCATGAAAATAGTTGTGTGTCTCTATTATATTTTTATGTATTTCTTTTCCATCGTATTTTAATTTTGATCAATTTGCTCCTTGCAGCAGAACCCCAAGGCTCACTGAATTTATTGCGTCAGGTAAAATTCAGGACAAAGTTACAGTCATGTCTTGTCTATGTAGACTTTTCTTTAGTTCATTTTTCATGAGGTTTGGTCTGAAGCTAGAATACTCAAGCACATACCATGAAAGTACTGTCTTTACTTTGTTTTTTAGTGGTTATGGACAGATGGAAACAGACAGACTAAGAGAAATACTGAAGGGGATAACATAAAAATGCAAAAGAAGGGTTTTTCAGACAGCTTGCACAGTTGAGAGTGGGTTTCTGCCAAGAACAGTGTTTTTTCTTTTCTCTCTCTGCAGTATCGCAAGCTTATGAGGATCTTCAATTGGCTGCCTTCTCTCTAACCCTGAGCTGTGATGTTACATCACACACAACCTCATTCTTATGCCTCACACAAATACTTTTTATTCTCCCTTGTCAAGGCCAGCTATTATTCCAGGAACACATTGTGTACTTTACTTGTGGCATTGTTATATAAAAATCCACTGAGACAAACTCACATGTACAGTTACATTGCCCGTGTGTTTCCAGGTTCTTCATGAGCCGTTGATAGACGAGGATCCGGTGTTCATCACCACCTGTACGGAAAGAGAGCTGAGGAAGAGGAAGAAGAGGAAGTTCAGCCTCTGGGTACGACAGTGTACCTCCACCGGATTCATCTGTCAGGTAGCAGCAAACAACACTCATAAGCAATCAGAAATCTGAATGGAAGCAGAATATAGTGAAGAGATGAGAGAGAAAAGAGTACATGTTTGTGTGTTGGCTTCGAGGGTATTTTAATCTGCTGCTTTTAAACTTTATGACCGAAATCTAATATTTTACATCAAAAATGAAAGAAAAAGTCTTCAGTCTTGCTGAAATCGAAAAAAAAGCTCTTAAAAACAGAGACTTTGATCTTCACCGAGTTTCAAATCTCATTCTCAGCTTGTCGATGTTGCATCATATGGCATTCAGCCATATTCAGCACGGCAGGGCTGCTGCTCACTAACAACCGTTCTCTTCCTGCAACCTTCCACTACTGTTCCTTATGTAACACCACAATCTAACTGCAGGAGGACTGACAGACATGACCAACCCGTACCATTACAGAGGACGGAGGAGAAAGCATTCAAAACCTGCAAGAGGTTACAATGTTTGGTCTGTGTTGTTAAATTGGTGACAGGTGAAGGAAGAAGCCTCCTAACTACTAAATCTGGTAGGAAGTACAGCAATACAACTACACCACATTGTAAAGAAATGTTTTGTCACTGCAGAGAATCCAAAAGTGGAAAGATCTCAGTCACAAGACTAAGCTGCAGGGAAAGTGTTTCCTTCTGTAGCCTGGATGTAGTCCACAATTACATTAGTGGAGATCAGACTCGGATCAGGATCACGATCAGAATTATGATTTGCCTGTTTACTCTCTTTTTGTTATCACGGCTCTAAATCGAATAAAAAAAAATAACATCAATTCATATTTTTTTCTTGTAAACCCAAATCTCCTGTGTGCAAGAAGCATCTCCGTCATTTAAAGGAATATCCCATTATCCAATCCGTTTAAAAAATAAGCATTAGCATTCACACTGACCGTGGCCATTTGACAGTCACTCAGTCTTTACCAGTCAACTGATGTGTGTCTGCACTCACATCTTCTCTCTTTTAAATGAATTGGGTCGAGGGAGACAAAAAAAAAAATCTCAGAAATAAAACGAGTTAATGGAGTGAATCAATGAGATTCCATTAGCCAGTGCACCACACAGGGACACGAGAACACACAGAGTTACGTACTGACCACTTAGTGTAATAGCCAGAGGCCTGACGTAGATGCTGGCTAATCAGGCTAATGCCGTTAAGCTTGTGAACAACAGCAGGAATATAAGTGTAAGAAGGACACTGAGCTGTTTGTGGGTGTACATTTCTGTTTGTATGTGTTTGATAATGGCTTTCTTTGGAAGCCAAGCTCTTCTCCATGTTTCTTCTGAGACTTAAAAGGGCGTCATGTAGCAGTGTGCTGAGCTACGACACAGCTCAGACTGTCTTGATCCAGAGCAACACACCTCAACAGCATATGGCCAGATTGTCATGAAATATTCATATTCGCAGCCCCAGCGGGTGCTCCTAAAACTTTTTGGGACATTTTGAAAAGTTAGAGCCTAATTTATTAAAAGTTAGATGAGAATAAAATGGTATTTTGAACTGAAATGAAATGAGCGGTTTCTCTATCTGTTTTTTTCTACATGTCCTTTCTCTTTCGGCAGATCTCAGTCCATCTGAAGGAGGGCACAGATGGTCTGGCCACCTTGAAGAACAAGCCTCAGCTCCACAGCCTCGTGGCCAAGCAGCTCTGCCAGAACATCTCTGGCAAGAACACCATCATCTTCACCGGGCCGTCCATAACGAGCCTCAGCCTCTTCACCGAATTCAGCAAACAAGGTACACAAACAAGTTGCACCAGCAAATAGTGAATATTGGTCTGTCTCTGTCATGCTGCCTCAATGAAACACCTTTTTCTTTTTCTATCTTCCTGCTGCTCCTCTGTCATCTCTCTCCCTTTTTCTGCTTTGGTGTGCAGACTGTGTTCTCTCTCCTCATCTCGTCTCCCTCCCTCTTTGCATTTTTGCGTCTCCAGGCTAAATAGCACAGAGAGGGAGACAATCTGTTGCATTTCACCTTCAAACGAGACTTCCAATCACTAGAATGATTCATTTTCTTTTTCTTCCTGTGGCTTTGCACCACGAGTGAAACATCTTTTACCATACGAAGAATGTGTAAAAGCAGAATCATGTCTCTGTCATATGTCAATGAAAACATAGGCTGGTGGATTGTTCTTGTAATCGTTTTCTCAGCTAAGGACGTAAATGTTTCTAAAACGAGAAAAAATGTCTAAAAGAAAAAGCTTGATGTTGTAGAAATTTTTAATTTTGCCCACATGTTTTCTTCTACATCTTGACAACTAAATCTTACGCTAAGTGACTTGTTAAGATGCATGGCTTTCTTCCACTGTTCAACCAACATCGACCATAACAGCCCCACGATGCTCTGCAATAGACTGTTAATTGTCTTTTAACTTGCACAATAAATCATGGAAGATTCAGCGGGGAGTGTTTAGCCTGGTCATAGCTCAAAAAATCAATACGTGAAGTGGCGACTTGAAAGAAACGGCATTTACTGCAACACACAACAATGAGAACACTTGAATCCAAACAGTTGTTGTTTTACTTTTTCTGTTATAGCCTACAAAAACACCCCATATTCTCATCATGATCTTATGTGATCATTTATCAGAAGTTAATCTGCAGGAAATAGTTTTGGAAGAAATTGTGATATTTTATGCTGATAATCCATATTTGAAGCAGGTTTTTACAGAGCTCTGGATTTCATGTTCATTATACTAAAGGCATACTTTATTATGAAAGCATATAATCCTGTTGTGGTTACGGTGAGTCACTGAATTCTCTTCAGTGACCTGTTTTCTTCTTTCATAATAATAGCAAATGTGGGACAGTGTCCTCGTTCCATAAAAAGGCTCAAATTTAGCAAATCGGTTAAGAAAACAGCGATCAAATAATCAGCAAAACAGATCAAGCTTTCTTGATGATATCATCAGCACGAAGTTTTTACATTCCCATTACCACAAATGCTCTCTCACTAAACAATAACAGAAAAGCAATTTTAAACTCAACCGGGCAGAGTTGAAAACGCCAAGTAAAGAAAAAACAAATCCAGAGATATGATCAATACTCTGTCATCCTAATTGGACAAAGCTATCACAAGCCATTCAGCCGAAAGAAAACTCAGCTCTGAGCTTGCAAAGGCATTGCCCGACATTTTTCTTTCAAATTTATCATACTGGATTAATTAGCAGAGTTAATTACCTCTGCAGCACTTACTGTGGACACACACACACACACACACACACACACACACACACACACACACACACAGACATGTATTACACAGATAGAAATCATTGTCCAAATTGAGAACATTAACAAATCAGCAGCACTCAGCCACATAATAGTTTCGCCGCTGCTCATCCATGTAAGAAATATAGAAAATAAATGACGTATGAAGAGAAGAAGTGGGACAGCTGTGAGAGAGATAAATGTTCTACAGTATTTCGTTCTGTGAGTTTTGGTTTAACTCGGAAGCAGAATGCATGAAAAGCACAAAACATACTTGGCAGTTACTGCAGGGATGGATGAAACTAGGGCTGAAAGGAACAGTTATTAATACATTTTTCAAATAATAATTTGCTCTATTAAATGTCAGAACACAGTGAAATAAATGGCCTTCACAATCTCCTGAAGCCCAAGGAGGTATCTTCAAGTTGCTTTTTTTGTCCAACCAACATTTGGGCATTTTATGCTTAAAATCAATTTGATTAAATTAGCATTTAGTCGCTATTAAAATCATTGTCAATTATTTTTCTGTCGATCAACTAGTTGATAAATCAACTAATCATTTCAGCTCAAGATAGAAAAGTAATTCATGTTTGTAGGGCTGCAAATAATAATTATCCTGATATCATTTCTTTGATTAATCATTTGGCTATTATTCAAATAATATCAGAGAATTGTAAAATAAAAAATGTCTTGTTTTGTTTGACCAATATTAAAAAACGCAAAATCATTTTCTTTAATGTCATAGAGGACTAATAAATATTTGAGAAGCTGCAACCAGGAACTATTTGCAATAGTTCACTTTAAAAAAATGACTGAGTAATTAACAAATTATTAAAATTGTGACCAATTAATTGTCTGCCAGTCGACAACTGAATAATATACAAATTATTGAATCTTTAACTGGTATTTTATCTACTGTGAATACGTGCCTGTACAGTATATTTCCTCACATCCGTGTATATACTCGTAGAATGTCTTTCTGTTTCAGAGGTATACATACAAATGCCAACATGTCTTTGTATTTATGCCGTCTCCAGATATCTACTGTTGTGGTCTGCTGAGCACCAGGAAGAGCGACTGTACAGGCTTACCACAAAACATGCTGGTCTGCAGCTCTACACCAGCGCAGCGCGGCCAATCACGAGTGATGATGAAAGGCAGCATGTCACTGATCAGCTGGTACAACAAGGGACACTTCAGGTTCCTCACCAACGGTTATTCCCCAACAAAACAAGGTAAACGCTGCTCATGCACCCAGAACTAAAACTCTGAAAGTAGATGTGTCTTGTTGAATCATAAATATTTGAAGAATTTTAGTACAGGAGACAGGAGACGGTGCACATAATATGCATTGCTGCACAAAATGCATGTATTTATAATTGTAGGAAACCACAAATGTGCAAATGACAATTTTTTTTATTGAAAATAAAACAAGCTTTACTGTTGTTTCTGGATGTTGCCATCAGGTGAAATTGGCACATCGTTAAGCATTTGTGTCAGGAAAAATCAATGAGAGCTTCTAATCCATGATAATCCCTTTCCAGGAGGCGGCAGGATCATGATATTCCCCTTCTCTCAAAGCGTAATCCACTCTCCTTGAAACAATTTTGTTCGGTTTAAACTCAGTTGAAGGGCCACAGTGTGTTTGAACTCTTTGAATGAAGAATGTGGAAGCAAAGTACCAGATCAGTTAAACTGTTTCTATCCCATATTGATTTTCTTTCCCCTAGGTGTGCGCGTGTGTGTTTGGTTGGAAGTGTTTTTCACTCTAAAAAAGGAGAACAAAATGAGTTGAGTCCCATCAATAGCCACAATATTGTGTTCTTATTATGGTTTAAAATAAAACTATATCATGGTTAGTGATTGTTATATAATTAACTCAGTGTTGACGTAAGCGTTTTATATGACAACAAGAGTCTGGATTTAGTTCACGGCTATTTTAACTAGGTGTTGCAGTTATGAAATGAAGCATAATTCTGCAACTGCATCATGTATTTCTTGCCCAAATCTAGTCAGGAAGTGATTTTACCAGACAGTTATGGAGATACTGAAAGTTCACAGAACAGCTGAGATGTTCTTCTTCGTTAACAATCTTAAGACCGTGGAGCATCCATCCAGTCATTTAGGAAATGTTTTTAGTGCCACACATGTAACCGCTAACATTAATAACGGCTGCATTTCCATTTCCATGTACCTGTTTAAGTATCTTGTGCCTGCTGGCTCACGGTCACGGCTCGCTGGTACTTAAATGGAATGAAACAGTTGATGATGTTGTTATCTGTGTGTCTCCAGCTGGGACAAGTCTGAGTGTTTGCTGCAAAAAAGACTAATTAACAAATGAGCCCTGCAGTTGTCAAATAATGAAGAGGTCTGCTAAATTATAAATGGGAACAAAGGGCAGCTGGGGAGACTCCCTCGTGTAAAGGAGCGCTCCTTTTCGGGAGACCACATAATCTGAAGAAAATGAGTCCCTTCAGTGGGATCTCTGCTGTGTGTCTCTCACTCTCATTTTTTCCGGTGTGTGTGTTTGTGGCAGGTATCATCATAAAGAGGAAAAGTGGGGAGATCGCATGTCCCTTGGCTGTTGAGGCCTTTGCGGCGCACCTCAGCTACATCTGCAAATATGACGACAAGTACAGCAAGTATGTACAACATAGCAAGTTGTCTCAAGACGATACAATTACCGTGTGACCTTTAACCTGCTTTCTCCACATTGTCAGCTAAATATTCAGCCATGACATTTAAAAAATCTTTAAGATAACTTTAAGGGAACGCTTTCTGTTCACCAAGACAGCAAACTCTTCCTGGCACTCCTCTCTCCAACTCTCACTCACATTTCCACCATTGTCTTTGGCAACAAGTCACCTCTCACGAGATTTCATAACGATACTGCTGTGAGGCTTAGTTAGACACAGTAATAAACAGACTGGATCGAGCGAAAAAGGTAAAGAAAAACGTTTTGAATCGCCCTGCAGCTTGTTTCGAGGCAGCCGTTTGCAGCACTCTTCCTCAATACTGGACCAATTTCAAATATTGTTGTACCCATTAGTCACTGAGACACAAAACATGTCCAGGTTGAAAAACACAGAAGTCACACTCATAATATTTTTTTTGATAGAACATTTGTAGAAACCGTGGAGTAAGTCGCTATTTTCCTCCCACAGGTACTTTATCTTCCATAAACCCAACAAGACCTGGCAGCAGGTGTTCTGGTTGAGCATCAGCATCGCCATCAACAACGCGTACATCCTCTACAAGATGTCTGACGCCTACACAGTCAAACGATACAGCCGAGCGCAGTTTGGAGAGAGACTGGTCAAAGAGCTGCTGGATTTAGACGACTGCTCCCCCACACAGTGAGGACGAGGAGGAGGAAGAGGAGGACAGCCAGAGCGCAAAACATAACACACACACAAACACAATCCCCACAAATGTACACTTCACTACGGTTGTACAGACACTGCAGTCTGTGTCTATGTTATTATACTGAAGCAGTGCCAAGCCTGTGTCTCTCTTCCTCTAGTTGTTTTCCGTGGTACTGTAAATATTCATTAACACACGACTAGAGAATCATGAGCCATGGGACAGTTCACATGCCTCAACTGCAACTTCTAACCACATAGATTTACTAAGGATTTGTCAGCAGGCGCTATTTCACAAGCAGACACGCAGGCGGGAACAATGAAACCGGGACAAATTCACCATTAAATGATGTCAGCTTCAAGTCTTAAGTCTTATCAAAGAGTGAAGGTATTGATATCAGCCTGAATCACCCGTGTTGAGTGTTCAAACTTGTACTCGTCAGGCTAAAAGGCTACATGTAGCTCGATATTTACAATCTGCAAAAACACCTGTGAGCCTGTAACAAAAGCTTAGTAACCCAGGACAACCAGGTGTGTTCACACGCTGCATGCATGCATAAAGAATCTGGATCGTGATGTTCTCTTGTTTGGTGTGAAAATGATTTTCGCTCCAGGTGGGTTTTGAAAGTGTGTGTGTGTGTGTGTGTGTGTGTGTGTGTGTGTGTGTGTGTGTGTATATTTATCAAGTGGAACTGCCATTTGTGTGTGCGACATTGAGCCTGAGGATGTAAATTTACAGTTATTGTGACCCAGATGTGTCGTGTTGCTGCATACTGTATTCACTAGAGGAAGACTGGCAGGTGCCGTAAAGCCACACACAGCAGTGTGCCACCAACTCACAGCCTCTCACTTCAAAAGAGCCAAGAAAGACTCAAAAAAAGATCTTTTTTTAAAAGCTAAATATTCATGACTAAAAAAGGACAATTAATGTTTTGGTGTATTTATTAAGACTTAAACAAAACATTTAAAACTCAGCATGTGGGTGGTTTGATCAGATTTGACTGACAACATAAAGTAACAACTACACAACTGTTTTATCTTAATTCAAGTATTTCAAAATCATGAGAAGAGCGCAGCCAAAAGCATACATTTCTCGTGGGAAAATGGGATTTGGCAGAAAAATGTTCTCTCATAAAAAGAAGCGGATTGAGAAAATAGTTTTTCAGGGTCTTTAACAAAAAATGCCATTTAATCTGCAACCTAACTTTGTACAAACACTTTCAAAGGTGGATAAACTCATCTTATTTGTCTATTTTAGTACTCGCGTAGTTAACTGTGCTTTGCAGGGCACAACAAGTTCAAAATCTCCTTGATTGAATGTTAAGTAAGTAAGCCAGTGTTACTAAGCAATGAGTACAATCTGGTAAGCGAGATGGCGGGGGATCGGATTAATATTGCTTGGCAAGATTTGGTACAGGAAGTAAAAACGTACTCACTGGTGGCTTATAAGATGTCCCAGAAAACCAAATGTTGCAACACATCTTAATATAGATAAGGCTTTGGAAGTCAGGAAGTCCAGAAACATGATTCATGATTTTATAACTGGATTGTTTCTATTAATGAGAACTTTTGCAGGAAATAAAACCTGTGGATATACTGACTATTATACATGTTTTTAAGAACAATCGCATAATACCATCTCGTCTGAAATGGCAGATTTCTTGCCAAGTAACAGATTTAGACCCGCCACCTCTCGTCCAGCCAATGGAAGTGTGAGAGAAGAGGCGAGCGTTTGTCTGATTAAAATGCACTTGCTGTCTTCAGACCATATAACCACACTGCTGTCTGTAGCTTTAATAAGGAGTCCACTTTGCTTTGCTTCACATGTTATGCAGTCAACATGTTATTGACATGCTGGAATCACGTTACGTTACTTTTAAGTGAAAGGTTTTGATGTGTGCTTGCTCAATCAGCATGGTTCGATGTGTGAATACATATTACAGTAAGACGGCGAGGGTCTTTACGCTGGCAGAGCAGAGCTGTGGAGCGATTCGCTGGCAGGACTCATGCACTTTCTCTAATCGCAGTCTTGCACTTTGAGGAGAGTTGTTAAGTTAGCAACATGTTTGCTAGATAATCCTCTTAGTTTTGAACCCAATGACACTGCTCTCGGAAAAAAATATGTCAATAAATTAATAAGTTCTGTAAATATACGTAGATAAATTAAATGGATTATATAAAAAAAAAAATGCCAATGAAATAAGATGGAAAAGTAATGACTATAACCAAAATAGAAAAGATGTCCACTGTAGATTTAGAGTACAAGGTACAGTATGTATGTGTATATTTTGTTTACAAATTGCTGCACTGAGTGTGTGTCCATAATCACTGAGACTCAAGATTGTGATTTTTTTTTTTTTACTTTTTCACTAATCCAAAGCATTGTTGTTGTCATTGTGGCACTTGTCGAAATGTGTTTAATTAATGTTCACCTCAAAGTAGCAATGTTAACACCCTGTCATGTCATGTAGTTGTCAACTTGTGATTTTAACGTTGAATATTGACTAATTACACACACATTTGATGTGAAATCAAACTGGAGCCATTTTAGATATACACGTTATTTATTTTCCCAAGAGTGTTTTGTCTCGTCATGCCCTACTGTGCTGTGCCGTAGACTGCATGTAAAGATGGATGACGTTGTTAAATTTTACTTATTTAGCAGCTGGCTACTCAGCTTGCTAATTCCACCGAGCGTTCGTGCTAGAGTGGTTACAGAAAATGAGCCGAACAAAGTTGTCACTCATCCGGCAATAACGATGTGCTTTCCTACGCCCCAAACAGAGTGTGTGGAAGAATCATTGAATTGTTAAATCCTACTCGGCTTGCTAGTTAGCTAGCTAGCTTGGTAATTCCACCATGCTTTCATGCTGCACTGGTTGCATAAATCGAGCAAACATGGGAGATGTTTTCCTCCAGAAATCTCTTTAGGCTTAGGCAACAAACCTAGTTGTTTAGCTTTAGGAAAGGATCATGATTTGGGTTCAACTAAACCCTTTCTGGCAGACAGCCCTGAAGGCAAACTTCTCCTGTGTGCAAAATGAACCAAACAGTCGAGGCAACTGAGTACTGGCCAAACACAACACCGACCAGGCGAAACACCCTTGTAAAAAAACAAACATTGCTGATCTCATAGTGTACTGACACACCCTGGAGAGTAGCAGCAAGGTGAGATGGTAACCCACTGGAGGTCAGAATACTTCTTCTCCACCTCAGAAGGCCCTGATGCAATATGTGTACCTGCAAGGCACATTGTGGTCTGAAGGGGCCTGGATGCAATCATCACTGAAGCAGAAATAGACGAGGCAGGCTGAAAATGATAAAATCCAGCTCTTCAAAGCAAAATGACCCCCAGGCATGCGTCACACAATGGTGAAGCACATATTTGTCACAATCTGCGGAGGTTTTCTGTAGTGCTTATATCGCTCGGCTCAGAGCAAAAAAGAGAAGAAATTATGCACCAGGGACTGTGCAAGGCCATGGTTACTTGGAAACAAATTATATATGAGTGTGAGAGGTAGAAACAAACGGTAATATTTGAAGATTTTCTGCCCATATTATAAAATTGCTATCACCCCAACTGCTGACTGAGAGCTGAGCGGCTTCATGTCGTCTCCTTTTTACCATCTATCAGAAGAGGAGGGCCAAGGATCCTCCCTTATAATGTTGTTTTTCTTTTAGTTCAGAAGAGGGTTGAGTTTTAGAGCAAATAGATCAAACATGGCTTCATTTTAAACTCTCAGGTTGATACCTGAAGCGATTATTCTGTCCAGCCGGCTCTATTGATCAGCCATGAATCAGATATTTCTATAGTGCCTTTTCCGTCATTTTTTCCTCTCATTGCAGAGGTTCAGTGTTGATGTCCTGAAATAGAGTTGATGTGAATGATTAGTGAACAGTTTAGATTTTAAAAAAAATGAATACGGTAAAATTCCTGTCCTGCATGGTGTGAATAATAGAAACTATAGAAATAAATCTATCACCTCCGCAGTAGAGTAATGTTTTATGCAGCCCTA
The DNA here is from genome assembly GCF_004355925.1 of Anarrhichthys ocellatus. NCBI lineage: Eukaryota > Metazoa > Chordata > Actinopteri > Perciformes > Anarhichadidae > Anarrhichthys > Anarrhichthys ocellatus. Next base: position 6,642,369 of record NW_022280033.1, on the reverse strand, counting down.
TGCCCTTGTTGCTGTAATGTTTCACCTCAAGTAATATTTCACAAAAGTGGTGCCACTGGAGTCAACTCTACATCCTTTAATATGATATTTTATCACATCTCAAAAACATAAATGTCCAAATAAAATGTCTTTTTAAATTAGGTAATTTTATTAATTATCCATAAAACATGATAATGGTGGAAGAAATTATCCTAGTGATGGATTTTATTTGTTTACATGGGTAAACTACTATGTAGGAACCTAGTTTGTATCTTGGAGGAAAGAGCTGAGCCCCCCTAGAGTCAGAGCATCCCGTCTCCAAATATAACCTTAAAACAAATTCTAACCACCAATATCAAGCCGAGGAGAAATGTCATTTTGATGGGTCTTGCTAGAGCAGCATGGAGTTTTTTCGCTCCATTTTCCACCTTGTCTCCTTTTACAGATAGCAGAGTCATCTAATATCTTTTATTTATGTCAGATGTGCAAACGGGAGTAAACAAAGACGGATGGGAAGGAGCAAGGTGCTGCTCAGCCGCCATGACAGAAATATTTGTCTTTCATCCAGTTTTGTCAGTCAAAAGATTATCCCGAAATCAAAAAGATGCCATGAAATAAATCACCTTCACTGTTTGTTTTGTGGTAACGCAATGCAGATGTTTGTGGTTTGCTGTGTGTGCCAGTTTGCCATCTCTGTACAGTCTGTCTGTGTTTGTATCCGGAGAGTGAGACAGTTGTCAGTGAAGATATTTAATAATCTAAGTCATTATCTGTGGACGTGATAAAGAATTTAAATGTCTGACCTCAGGGCTTCATAATTAACTGCTGTACAATATATTCACTTATTGAAATAACATACTCTAAATGGACTTCTATAACCTTATCAGGTGCTATCAAACCCACTGTTCAAGTAATAGTAGAGGTAGATTTGTTGTTGTTGTTGGAAGCTCAGCAACCAAACGATGAACACCAAGGCCGTATCACGTATTTCCGGATAAAAAGTCAGAAATATTAATGTTACCAGGCACCCAAAGCAAACTTTAACTGTCCAAGTGGTAGAACTATTTCACGTCATATGATTCTGGTTTGTGACGGTGGATGCAGGGTGTTGAGTACTGTGGGCTAAAGTGTTATCTAGTTTCACAGAAGCGCCAGAAGGATGTGTGTATGTGCATGTAACGTTGGTTGGAATAATATGTGTCAAATAAATGGTGTACGCTGGACCAAACTTTCCTAAAAATGTGTGTGGTGATGAGTTGAACAAGGTTGTCGTGTACATGTGTCTTCATTAAAACTCGCTACATGTGGGAGGTTTGGAGAAGCTTATAATTCTGTTGGAAATCACCAGGATTCACAGATTTAGTGTTAAATGTGCATTGTTTTCTTGATTTGAGTGTGATTATTAAGACTATGATTAAAAGATGATACATAATACCTATTACATAATCCTTTCAATTCAGCAAAGACATTCAAAGACACACTTGGATTATTGTTTGGATTATTGGGGTGTGACAGGGGGCTGAACATTATGTTTTATTTATACAACACCCTCCCCCCGAAAATCTCAAAATGATATAACAGTATTGTTCTCTGCATATGGCAAAACACACTTTTATGATCCACTAATCCATTTATTTAGTATATTAAATCTCACAGGAAAGGCTGAAATAACGTATAAATATGGGAATAGGAAGAACACAACAGATGTTCCCTCAAAAGAAGTTACTACTACCCTCCCTTCAGCAAAAATAAAATGAATCCCCCTTTTTTTGACTGATAATTTTTCATACTTTCCTTTATTTGACAAAATGATCCACTTATAGACACACAAGATGCAAAACCTCTGTATGAAATTAGTATTCTGTGCTTAGCTGCTACTAAAAAGTCACAGAAACAAAACAATTGACAGGTTTAAATGTTTCAAATGTGGGTGTGTTTGTTTTGTTATGTGCTGGAGGCCTCTGTTCTCTAAACCTGGAGAGCAGCTCTACTGTATGGTTGCCTGGTATGAAGCCCATCTAATGTTTCCCAAACCTCTGACTGTGCTGTGATTTTTGCCTTCAGCACTTCAAGGAACCAAACAAGGCCAACCTGGTAATCTGAGTATTTGTTACTAAATGGGGTTTGGTCCTAATGCCATTTCTCACCTTATTTGACCTATGAACTACATTATAAAGGACTGGCTCCCTCTGTCACCTGCTGTCCTGCTCAGCTCCTACTCCTCCTGCCAAGGACTGATGTTGTAGTCAAGTGTGTGAATACACTTTCTGCTTCTCTGTGAGTATTTTTCTTTTGGTTTGGATGAGTTGGGCTACATGTGGCTGACAGTTTTTTAAGTTATATGTAAACCTTGACAGCGTTAACACTTAATATGTTCTGTCTCACTTCTACTTAAAGCTCTGTATATTTGCCACCATTTTGCATACACAGTATCTAATAAACGTTCCTGGTTTGGTACACCTGTCCTGCCCAGTGATGTATTGTGATTGTGAAAAGTATATCATGTGTTGGACTTGTGTTGCATGGAGAAATATGTTAATGAAATAGTAAAGGAAGAGCAGTGGAAATGAGATACAACATACTCACCAAATTAGAAATGTCTGTTTCTCTTCAAAAACAACATTTCTGGTGTTAAGTACTGATTGGACAGACAGGACAAAGTGAAGAGACAGAAAAGTTACAAAGTGCTGTACAAAAAAACAAAACATAAAGAAAAAACAAGTGTAACAATATCTTAATAAATAAGAATACAATAAAGTGCAACGTGACAAATAAAAAAGAACAATGCTGAAACAGAATATAACAATTTGAAGATGCAGTTCTAAAGTAATGTGAATTATCAAAGATCATGCAAGACCTGGATCAGTCTAAACTAAGGCTGGCGTGGTTTGCAGATGAGAAATATAATCAGTAGCCAACCCCAGACATGTCCGACAGTCACAAAGCAGCCACACGAGTTTTCAATATGATATTTAATGTGATTTTTAAAGGGACACTAAATAATTTGGAATCAGCAGTTTCATGAACAGGTTTGTGACTCAGCTTACAAAAAACATATTGTGTTATGAAGTGAAAGAATACAGTAACTTGACCATCAAAATCAAAATACACTTTATTTGATTTTCAATGCAGCTTAGCAATAAATAAACATCAACAACAGCAATAAGAACACACATGGCGTAAAGCCACCAATCATAAAAAAGAAAACACAAAAAACGAATTATTTATTAGTTGCAATTAGTTGCAATACTAATTTTCTCTTCTGTTTTTTTGACTGTGTTGCAGGAGCTCACTGAAAAGGCTTTCTTATGACTGCTTGAGTGAAGATGATATGATCAGTTAGGGAAATGTTAGTGTAGTGAAAGCCATGAGTGAAAGCAATAATGTTGTAATTGATGGATTTATATTTCACCACCGAGATTAGCTTTTCCGTACTGAGTGTCGTGTAACAAAGCAGCAAACATGTAATGTGAGAAGAAAGCAGTAGAGGGCAGCAAATCCTAATTGTCTGAGACACATTATATAAAATCCCTCTGACCATCAGCTCATCGATCATACCACTGAGGGTAAATGGATTATAATTGGTCCAAGCAGCAAAGTGAAACTGTATAATTTAATTATTTTTGCACCTTATTGATGACAAGCTCCATAACGGACAGACCTCCTAAAACCAGGGGGCAACTTACGCAAACAGCAACCTCCAGGAAGAGGTGGTCCGGCAAAAATAGTGGCATGTTATCCCATCTGCAGAGCTCAAGAACCTTTGAGTGAAAATATTATTTCTGCCTCTGACTGTGTTCGGTGGAGCAACTTGTGTGTGTGTGTGCGTGTGTGTGTGTGCGTGTGTGTGTGCGTGTGTGTGTGTGTGTGTGGGTGGGAGAATAAGTAAGTGATGGAGAATGAAGCAGGCCTGAAGGGAAAAGTTATAATGATTTCTACGGAACTAGAAGCTGTGGAGAAGTTGCACAATAGAAAACATCAGCAGAGCCGCTGAGCTGCAGCTCGTCTTCAATGCTCACACAACCAGCACACAGCTCCCAGGGGCGGACAGACACAGGAGGGGCCTGATCGGTGGTGAGACAGACAGACAGACAGATTGAGTGTCATGCGTGAGGGGGGAAATGGGCAGCAATACCGGCTGACACTGTAAATAGTTAATTAAATCTCATTTAATTGTTACAGTCTGGAGTGAGTTGAATTGATTTTGACACCTCTCGCACTATATGGATTCACTGCATCCTGCCGATAAAGCAGCTGCTGAACTAAACGGAGAAGACGGACAAAGAAAGAAGCAGACAGAGAGATGAAAATGAAATGCAAATGAAATGCACTATCAGGATATCACGCTGTAGCCAGTAGGGTGAGGTTCTGTCTCCTGTACAAGACAAATAAACAACGGCAGGAGAAGAACTCAGATCTTACACTGAAGTAAAAGCAGCAATATCACTGTGTAGAAATACTCTTGTTACAAGTAAAAGTCCTTCATTCAAAATTCTCAAGTACCAAAAGTAAAAGTACCATTCAGCATGAAGCATTCATGTGTAAGTATTTTCTTTAACGTTGCAGCTGGAGGTGAAGCTAATTGTAAACAATATTATCACCTCATCGTTTATTACTTTATTGTGTTTTGTATTACAAATCTAAATCTGCAAAGTAACAGATAAATGCAGTGGAGTAAAATGTACAGTATTTGCCTCCAGATTGTATAAATGAATCAGGTCGCATACAAGAACTTCAACCTTGTACAGTCAGTGCTTGAATAAACAGATATCAGATATGTCTTTATATTCTCTTGTTTCAATGTCCCGACACTCTTTTTTTCTCAAATAAATCCTGAAACTAAAGAAACTGCTCCAAATACAAGTGAAGAAAAGTATTTTGTTCAGAAGAATATTTACTATTTACTGGGAAATACTCACTGTAAAGGGTCAAAACTCAGACTGTAGTGTAAAGTACAGCTGTACTGTTTTGTAAGACCAACACGAATCAGATTGTAGCCTTGATCAAGCTCATCTATCATCCCGACATGAAGACAGGAGACAACTGTAATCAAGGAGTGCAATATAATATGTATTTTACAGTCACTGCTATATAAGTTCATCATCACCCATAAACAATCCACCTCCGTGCAAACAGCACTCAGACGTTCTTCAGAGAATTGTAAAAGTCATCTGAAATAAACTGTAAAAGCAGACTAACAATGGTGTTTTGTGAGAAATGTCTTTCCCAAGTTTATAACCTCTGTCTCCACAATGTCTGGAGTCTCCACCCATCCTATGTGTGCAAGGTTAGGACATTCGCAGCCCACACACTTTCAATCAAGCTCTTAACCCTGCACACACACACACACATACGCACCTCTACGGCTATCATTATGTTGTAATCAGTGGTCTTAGTGACACCGGGATAATGACTATATTTATGGTTTTCTTTTGATATCTTGCCTCAGGAGGTCAATGCCGTGTCATCATCTGTGGGAAGATGCATCATTGTTCACAATCCTCTGTTTTTGGGAAGAGTGAAATGACATAAAAGCCTTTTTTATCAACATATTTTTTGTTGTTGTTTTTTTGTTGTTGTTTGGGTGGTTATGTATTTATTTGTCAAAGAAATGAGCTGATTCTAGATGATGTACAATGATTAACCACAGTCTGTACGTTTCTATTTACACTATGGCTGTGGCCCTGTTGCAACACTGTCACACGTGCCTCGAGAGGAATTGTTTGGAAAATGACAGCCACTCATTTGGACATGAAATATGATTTCACGAACACAGCCCTTTAGAAACCTGTCCAGATAAGGCTGTGTGTGGACTTTTGTCACAGGCAGGGTTAACGCTAATTAGTTCTCTATAATAATGAGTTCTTCTTAACACAGAGGTGTCGAGAAACTCTGCAGACTGCGTGTAGTCGTTTTCCAGTCAGGTGCCATGTGTGCGTTTGTGTGTGTGTGTGTGGGGATCTAACGTCTCTCTGCCATGTTTCCTGGTGGCTGTTCACCATGACTCACCATTTTTTCTGTGCATGAGAGATAGATAGATAGATAGATAGATAGATAGATAGATAGATAGATAGATAGATAATTGCATGGACGTCTTAAAAGATGCCAGACTAACCATTGCTTTCTCATGGAGACAATGGCTCCCAGCTGTAGTGTGTGTTTGTGTGTGTGTGTGTGTGTGTGTGTGTGTGTGCTGAGGGAGCCTCTTGTCTCCCACTCAGGTCACATCTAAACAACAGGACAGGGTCAAGACCGTACAGATTAAACTATTACCGTTATGATGTTAGTAGGACTCGAGGGTGGAATCATGACCAGCAGTTATGAATACCAGGTTTTATAGAGAACAGTTAAAATGACGCGCAGCTGCCGAAGAAGAAAGGGGAGAGAAAGGGGGTGGGAGGAGGGGGCTGAGAGGTAGGGGATGTGTGATTCTTAGCCATGTGTTCACTGACTGTGTGTAGGTGTTAGGGGATATTTGGGCTGCAGCAGGGGGATTCAGGCATGAGAGAGGCCTTCGTCATATAATAGAGTAATGTTTTATCTCATCGGAAGAAAGGAGGAAGGGTGAGGTGGGTGTAATGAGAAGGGGAAGAGAAGGCTGATTATTTTTATGGAGCAGATCTGGCATGGTTGTCCACCCACAAAGCCTTACAACCGGTTTGACATGTGTAGTAGTCACGCACACATGCACACATTAATATTGTATACACATGGTCCGGTCAGACAGGTTAGGACAAGCAGTAAGAACTTCTTTTAATTATGTAACATCTATTCACATAGAGAAGTATGTGCTCGTCCTTTAGCGACAAGAGACTGCATGTCTGGCAGTGTGTGTGTGTGTGTGTGTGTGTATGTGGGTGTGTGTGTGTGTGCAGCCAATTAGATAGGTATGAAGTCAGTATACTTTGAGCTTGTTTAACTGCCTTCATGAAGCATTAAATTCAACAATGTGTAGAAAATATGAAAATGTGATATGGATGTAAGGAGCTATTAATCCCACTTGAGATAGTGGATGAGTTGCTAAGCGATTATTTTCCTCAATATGTGTCACAAAACGGCTCGTGGAATGTGACAAGTGGGGAGTCCACGCAAGGTTGTACACATAATTCATTAAACTAAACTTAACACAAAAGAAACAATGGAGTGTGCAGATCAGCAAAGTCAGTAATGGAAATGGTGCATGTATGTTTGGGATGTGTGCTGTGAAGGTGTTAAAGGTGCTAAACCAAAGGAAGGCCATGCAGGGAGAGCGGACAACGAGCATGTGGACACGCTTTTATATCCCGGAAGTTCCAAGTGAGCTAAATCAAGCTGACAACCCTCCCTTGTCAGCAGACATGCCTGCTGAGGTCGGTCACCTCACGTACTGTATGTAAGAGGTGAAATTATTATGCACGTCATTCCAACCGCTGACAAGAGACTCTTTCACTGAATTAATGTCACATTATCATCGGTGTGTTTCTTCTCTTTGTTGGCTGCGAACCAAATTTCCTTCAGGGTGGTAAAACAGTTCAAAGTGATTCATGTCAGTAATTTTAGCGTTCACAACGAAGCACAAACCTGAGTGACCAGTTTAAATGAGTAATGAACAAAAAGCAGAACTCGTACGTGTACATATGATACTTTCAGCTCATCTTTTGCTTTTAGATTCATTTCTATCTCCCTGATATAAAACAATGGATCATTTCTGGTGAGAATTGAAAACTCCCAGCATTAAACCATCACATGTTTTTCTCAAAGTCCTGACCCTCCACCTCTTCTGGAATATAACTACCTCTGTTTCCACTACATAATTGTGAATAACATCTGATTTATGTTCTGCCTAAGGACAATGTTTCAGTAGAAACACATCAATTATGAAGGTCAGATAGTCTCAACGGTACTGTCTCATTGGGAATTTGATTTTATGGAATTTGTCTTCCAAAGACTGAGCGATCAGTATTAAAAAAAGAAAAACTTAACAATGACACTATTGTGTTTTATTAGTGTCTGTACTATGGGTTCTCTTAGGAAAATAAGTAAAGGTTTTCCCATGAAGATTAACATTGAAACTGAACAAATGGATTCCTAGAATACCACAAAACCCAGGTGTAAGTCATCTTACTGAAGGACAAGTTGTTGACCCTCTACTGCATATAATTAACATAAAGTATTTTTGATCGTAACACTCATTTATGAACATTCAATGCTTTACAAGTTGCAAAATCTGATGACATGTTTCTGATTAATCCAATGAGGAGCTGAAGTGGGTGTAATGTGGAATTCTGTGGTGGGAACACTTTCATGATTAAGCAGAGCCACACTGTTCCTGGAAAGGTCGAGATCAATTGGACTAAACACTTATAGATCAGGACGAGCATGTGCATAAATCGGCAAAAAAAGATGTTCCATTTGTTGTCTCATTGCAATGTTGTACCTGATGGGACAGTTTCTAGTCAAAGCTGGAGATGTATTATTATGTGAAATTATTATTTTTCTAACTATGAATACCCGCTGGTGTAATTTAGGCTGGAATAGGCCCAAAATAAAGAATAGGAGAGAACATGTAATATCATCTCTGTTTCATGACCAAAAGCACCTGCGTACTGAAGTTCAACATGGAACTATAAACCAGAAAGACTGTAGTTCATGAAATACATTTTTAAAAACTACTGAATTATTACATAAAGAAACAAGGGACCGTGTATATGTCCAAATGTCCAATGTTGCTTGTTTTCGTTATCAGAATTCTCCCACAAAACACAATTTTCACATTTTGTCTAGATTTGTAATTGATGATTTGAGTGAAGGCCTCATACAGTTCACTGTCATGTTGGACTGAACCTGTGTGCTCAGTATGACGACCCGAACGGCGACCACACGTGCTTCATCGCCACTTACGAAGCCATAAAACATGTGAGACGACAAGAGGAAACTTCCAGCTGTTCAGTCCGATACTCAGGGAGTTAACGGTGAGCAGCTTTGATTAAGTGTGAGTATGTGGGCAATATACCCAATATTATGCCTGCAGACTCTTTTCACAAATCACGATAAGAACTCACAAAAAAAGGCCTCCACTTCCCCACTTCAAGTGTGAAAGCAAAAGGGTTCTGTTGTATCCTCTGAAGGCCCACGCTGGGTGTCACCCTCAGTGTTTAGCAGGTGCAAAGATATTTGCCTGATATGGAGGAAAGCCTAATGGGTTTGTCCTTTGAACTCATCTTACATGCAGAAGGAACTGACTCAAGGAATAACTAACTTAGGGTGGCTCGAGACAATCAAAGTAGATTTCTGCAAGAGTTGGACTAAAGAGTTAATTTATTACCATAACGTTTGCTTTATCAGGAACTGCGGCTATCATGTTGGCTTGTGGTTTGAAGGATTTGTCATCTTTTTCTTATTTGTCGCTGCAAAGTGATGTTAAAACTCCCTGACAACTGATATACACTGTTATGTTTCACATGGTGAAGCAGTGGCCAGGAATTCAAACTTGACAAAGTAAATTAATAAAACGTCTTGTGATTGTGAATAAAACAAGACTTCGCCCTTACAAGCAGCAGCTGAAACCACTTAGGAATGTTTGGCTCTTTGGGTCTTCATTTCAAGTGTTCAGTTTCAAAATGAGAGATTGTGAAATCACCATTTGTCTGAGAGTGTGTTTCAGGTGTAGCTACACGCTGGCTGACCCCTTTTGATATGTGGTGCGATCGGTGAAGCAGACAGTGCTGATTCTGTATTGATTATGAGCTTCACAGGATGATGTTGATGTCAGGGAGGAATCAACATGGGGGGGATTTCCAGTTCACTTCATTGTTAAATCAGACATTTCCATGTTTAAGAGGGGTTGTTATTTTGCCCAAACTAATCAGAAGTGATAACAGACATATCCTTCTACATATAAGACATAGATAAGACATATCTTATATCGAATATGTCCATTTAAGAATTTGTATTTGTGTATGTCGTTGTATAGCTGTATCAATGCTGTCTGCAAAGCTCTCATTGACTTGAAACAGTCGTCACTGAGCACAATTCACTGGACCAGAAATCCCTGAAAAAATCTGATCTCTCACTCTCTGTGCATTGTGTATATGTATCCTGTTGCTTGTAAGTACTCATCAGGTATAGAGCACATGGCAGACTACACAAGCCAGCTTCATTTTAGATTGCCTTGAGCCTCGCAAACCAAGCAGTACTCCTGGAATAAACCAGACCCAGTGAGGATTGCTGCATGCCGGTTAGTTTGTGGTCATTACGTCACATATATAGCAGGAAATATGAACCATGCAAGCTATTATCTTTAGTTGAAGCTAATGTTGAGCTGAGTGAAATGCTGCATTTATGTTGTGCTTTTACCTATCAAGGGCTTTACTCACAAACACACAGAGAAGCAGCAAGCCGCCATGCAAGGCGCTGGTCTTAACCATCATGGGGTTCAGTGTTTTGCTGAAGGACACTTCGATGTGTGGGCAGGAGGAGCCAAAGATCGAACTACCGACCTTGCGATTAATGGAAAAACTGCTGGGCCTCCGGCCCCCCCAAATGTCCCTGGTCCAGATGGAGCTCAGGGTGAATCTCCAGTGTTTGTCCTCACAGCAACTCCCTCATAGCGGCTCTCTATGGAGGACTTAAAAGGTACAGTCCCCTATTGAGAACCGCTATACTTCAAATCAGCAGCAACGATGAGGCTCTGATCTGATATTTGATTTCAAACGTCTAACGTTTTCTAACCGATGACTACATTTTTGAAAATGAACGTAGCGTCTTGGAATTAAACCCTCCTAGATTTCTTTTTGATAGTATGTCAGCTGTTCTGGTATCACTTCAATCTCTGATAACAACATGTTCTATTCTGAGAATATTCGGAATGGTTGACTTTGGAGGGAGCTGCATATGTGTGTGTGCGTGTGTGTGTGTGTGTGTCTATCCGGGCTCCCCGTAGTCCTTCTATTGGTCTTCTGAGTGGGTGGTCTGTTCCAAGAGAGGAGCACTGGAAACATTATACCTACATACACACGCACACACACACAAAGGGAAACTGGGAATCACACCAACGCAGAACAGCAGAGGGTGGAGCAGGCAGGAGCCTTCTTCCAGATGTATGACATTAATTTAGTTGATCCAAAACATGAACCGGTAGCTCCCACTCACTCATCACCACTGTGTGTGTGTTTGTGTGAAACATTCATCCTAACTTTTTAATATTCTCACACTCAGAAATACACCTGCAAGTCGGCATTTTCTGTATAATCTGTAAAATTTGGAGAGAGAAGGAATAAAGATAAGAAAAGAAAAGAAAGGAGAATAAAATTCCCCCTCTCGAGCTTTAGGTGGAGGAAAAGATGGAGCAGAGAGGACTAAAGGGAGACAAGGTGTGTATATGAAAAAAGAAAAGGGGGGAAAAGAAGAGGAGCGGAGCAGGTTATGTGAACAGCCTCCACTCTGACCCGTGGAGCTGCGCCCCTGGACTTTCATACAATACTTTCCACCGGGGAGAAGAGGGGGATACGGTGCATGGAGAGACAAAGAGAGGGAGAGAAAATGAAATTAAATCAGAGGAGCGGAGGAGAACGAGAGGAGATGTAGGAGGACGGAAGTGGTTGATTGGGTCCCCCCAGAGATTCTTTTGTTTAGATTGTTCTGTATTTCACTTCTTTCACTCTCTCCCCTTCCACCTCCCTCTTTTCTGACATCTGAGGTAGATTACAACAGAGACCCTGGGTCACATTTATGACTTAAATCAGGAACATATGGTGTGCGTGTGTGTGCGTACACGTGTTTGTATGTCCATTTCAATGCAGTGGGATTCCCCTCCGGTCCCTGAGTGGTGGTCAAATTTATTTTCTTGTCCATTGTCTCTTGCTGGGACATCAAAGGACTATTGTTTGTTGATCAGCAAGGGTCCTGCAGGTTACTTGCAGGTCTCGGACAAGAACACTTCGCCTCTCCTTCACATCTTCCTTTGGTGAAACTGAACTTTTAAGTCTGTTGGATCTCTGCAGAAAATCCCAAACAGGATCAGCGCTTCCACAGAAAGCATGTTTGGATTGTAAAAGATTAAATTGTGGTTATGTCTCATTCGTTTCATTTAGGCCCTGGCGAGGCTTGTTTTAATGCACCACTAACACCACACTCTCTATTTGCACAGCATGGCTTACTCTTCAAAAAAGTGCTTTAACACAAACCTCATGGACAAAAAACTAAATGTACCACAAATTGTGGTTGCTGCCACACATAAGCCTTGAAATTCATTGTTAGAGGTTAAAAGACAAAATCTCCCCATTAACTTCAGCACAAGAGCACATCTGTAAAAGTGTCAGTTGACTTTATTGGGATCGGTTTCACTCAGTTGAAGAAAAAACAACTTTTGTCTTTGGAACGTTTAACTAGGAAGAAAAACAAATCTACAAAATAAGTTGTTGGAAGGACAATATATAAAACAATGGCATCAAAATATCTTTGACAAGAAAACAAAACCAAAGAAAAAAGGCTCAAATATTTTTGGATGCAGGGCATTTTACTCTTTTTGCCCTTTTGTTTACAAAACAATAACAAAAGAGGGGAAATAAAATCAATAGTTATTTACAGTGCATATATTTACATTAAGGCATTTTTGCTGGGGAGAAAGACGGTTGATCTAATACAACCCCCACTTCTACACAATCAAATAAATAGTCAGATTTACCATGATACATTACAGTGATATATTATCTTTATGCTACCTGCAGTGAATGAACAAATACAGTTATAGGTGCAGGCAAAATCACACCATCAAAATGGACATTCAAATGTATATTAAAGGACAGCGTTGACATTTTTTCAAGTCAGTCTTAAAACAATCGTCTCATGCAACAAACAAAGAGTTTTTGATTGATGCAATTGTTCCTCTTGTGACGAGATGATTTCAGTGCAAGTTATGTTGAACACAATCTTTGTTTTAGTGTAGAATGACTTAAACCAATTTTACTATGAGCTAAAAATAAACTCAAATGGGTACTTTCAAAATGAATTATTTTTAGTACTTTGAAATGTTGCAAAACAGAGGTGCGTTTCCATCAACTGGTTTGGAGGGAATAAAACATCAGTACTTGGCGGTATACTCGCTTTACGCGTGGCTGTAATCCGCCAGTTTACAGAGTAGAAGAAGTAGAGGCTGCAAACCGGAAACAAAACAAGTCGCCTTGGCTGTTTAACCGTACGGCTGAAATGCAAAATCTTACCAGTATATTTGTCTGATTACTATATAAGACAAAATCACCTATCAAATACAATTTCAGTGAGATATAGGGATCTATTTTTAGACAATGCGTATCTTGAATATCGTTTTACATCAACGTTTTTTTCGACAAAGTCAAAAGCCAGCTCGAGTGAGTGTCTAGTCTTTTTTGTGCAATTGAGGGAGTTTTGTCAAATATTTTTGTTTCCCTACAGATTTTCCAATGAGATACTTCAAAGTACACCTAAAAATATGTTTATGGAAACACAGCCAATGTCTGGCAAAGACGGAATTTTGCACTAATGATTGAAATACGACGACACCTCACATTATGTTCAGCTTAACATAATGCATTTTTACGAGGACCGTCAATTTTCTCTCCTATCACTTACACTGAAAACGTTTTAAACAAGGATCGCTTGAGGAATACTTGCAGCAACAAATAACTCTTGGTATGCTCACATGGGCATGTTGTTTTAAGAAAGACTGTGGAAAAATGTGAACGTATCCTTTAATAAAACATAGGTCCATGTTCGACTGACTGATAGAGCCGAATTTTAAGTTAGTTGTGTACAGAGTCAGAGAGTGAAAGACCCCAGAGAGAGGACTGTCATTTGAATTCTAAAAAGTTCCACATGATCTCAAGATGTCTGTGAAGTGGTCTGGCCTGTTGAATCACAATGAATGATGGGTAAACCTTGTAATTTAAAAAAAAAAAAAAGAAATTCACTTTCTTCGAGAGATTTCAATAGATTAAGAAATAAAAACAGCACCACGTGTGTTTTAAAGGACTACGTTGATCACAGCTCTGCTACCACTGAACAAAACCACATGAATCAGAGAAGGAGGCACTTAATAGGGTGTTGGTGATGAAGATGGTACTTTGGTTAAAACATCTTTTAACACAGTTTAAAAAAAAAAAAAGGCTGGATGAGAGAGATGTACAGTAATTGTATTTTGAAGACGCTTAAAACGCAAGCATGTGCATCAAATACGGTCAATTCTGTTTAAACTGAATGAATTCTGCGTCTACCGGTTCTGCTTACATTTCTCTAGTAGCAGATCCATCGAAAGACAACATGAATAATTCATCACCTAATTGCTGCTCTTTAGCAACCGTCTACCTTCCTCTGTTTTCTCAGTCGTCCTCAGATCTCCTCTCGCTAAAAACTAAAATCTCTTCATCTCCACCCCTCCCTCGTTTTTTCCTGCACTATCTTCCCTCTCTCCAGAGTATAAATGCCTTCAATTTTTAATATCTGAACAGCAATGATTTGTCTGGTGTTCACAGACATTCAGTCCAGTAGTGATAATGATCGTTCCAGTAGTGAATGAGACACATGGGCCAAAAAGGCTGAGACTTACATGACCAATTCTAGTGCAAACCAAAGGATTTGGTTAAAAAAATAAAAAATAAAAAAAACTGGATATTCCAGTTATATGAACAAACTAACAAACCAATGACTAAACAAAGATTTGGCTTGACTAGTTTGCAAACAAAAGCTTCGCTTTTATAAAAAAAAAGTTTTATGTTAGAGAGACGAGACAAAAGATGTACAAGTTTTGAGTGCTTTCAATCCAGTCACACAAAGTCCAATTGCACTGGAGACACATTTTGAAGCTACCATTTCCTTTTTGTTATTTTTTCTTCTTTGTAATTGTCCAAAGAAATATATACCAAGTATATCTGGAGGTTAGGGGAGACAGGACTTCATCTGCCCATTATCTTTCTACTTTACAACCTCCGATTTGTCCCACTTTGGAGTTAAGAGCAACACGCTTGTTAGGCTATCGCACCGTTTCAGCACAGGATAGCGGCACCAGGAGCAGCTGTGGTGTCGTCAGGCAGCTTGTAACATCGCTGCTGTGGGAGATGGAGTGAGTGCTTTGTGTGTGTCAAGATAGTGCTTGCGTATTTGTAGTGTGTGCGTGCGTGCAAACGCCGCTAGTTCTGGTGTCTCTTCATGTGCAGGGCGAGGTGGTCGGATCGGGAGAAGGAGCGCGAGCAGACGGCGCACTGGAAGGGTTTGGCGCCCGTGTGCTTCCGGAAATGGCGCGTCAGCTCATCCGAACGTGCGAAACGCCAGTCGCAGCCGTCCCACGTGCACCTGTACGGCTTCTCACCTGCAGGAACGGGGAGGAAAGAGCAAGTGTGATTTAGTGCAGCTGCTCTCTGAATAACTGAGCATGCAGCAGCATGAGCTGAGCATTTCTTGTCCAATCACATGATCTCCAGCGTTCTATAAAAGAACCGAGATGTGTCAACGTGTGGTTGTAAGAAGTGATCATTATTGAAACAGACGTTCCCTGAGACACATGATTCATGCAGTTGGGTGGAGGAACTGGGAAAACAGGCTTTACAGAAAAGTCCAGTTGTCTAACAACATATACAGTCAGACTACTGTCAGACATTCATCAAGCACTAACGCTGAACAAGTTTCCCACGGCTGACTCATCCGCATTGTCGGGCCTTTGCCTCGGTGTATTTTTCTTTGGTAGAAGTAGTCGGCTTCTCTGTAAATCTGTCATTCCATTAATGTACAGCTGCAGCACCTGGCACTTTGTGAAAAACAACTTGTGTGACCTTTCTCCTTCAGCCCACGACTCAAATCCCCAGCCCAGCTTAAAGGATTTGTTCATCCGGTGGTATCCATCCATGCAGATCATTTCGGTGACATTGGTCCAGGTTTTGTGATACCTGCCACTGACATTTGTGCCCCCGCCCAAATACAACAAAGG
Organism: Anarrhichthys ocellatus; assembly: GCF_004355925.1. NCBI lineage: Eukaryota > Metazoa > Chordata > Actinopteri > Perciformes > Anarhichadidae > Anarrhichthys > Anarrhichthys ocellatus. The sequence continues at coordinate 6,626,456 of NW_022280033.1, read as the reverse complement.
TGAATGGAATGTTATTTTGACATTAAAAGAAGTCTAATGTCATGACAAGTCTTAACAGGAAGCATATCTCTACTAGCTCTATTTATTTAGCGGTCTGGTAACAATGGATGTTCGTTAAATATGGCCAGTTGGTAAGGAACTTTATTCTTGCTGAGCTAAACCGCCCCCTTTATCCTTCTGTCTTTTCTTTTTCTGGTCCCTTTATATATATATATATATATATATATATATATATATATATATATATATAAAATCTGCTGCAAATCGCAAATAAGAATTCAACAACTGTGTGTCTTTCCAGAAACATGCCCCATAACTAGATCGTCCACAGACCTCACTATGAACAGTGTCCATTGGAACTACTTCTAAAAATCGTAGACAAATGTGTGTGTGACCAAAAAAAAAAAAAAAAAAAAAAAAAAAAAACAGTAAAAAAGTTTTTCAAAGCTCTATGCACCATAAACATAATTCCATTCACCTCCATTAAAATGAGGTAGAAGCAATAAACTAAGTGATGTAGATCTCAAAACCTGGACAAATTAAAACTATCTGCATGCTGGATACCATTACAGGGAAGGAAAAACACGTGTTTTTTGGTCATTTGTGTGAACCAACCCTTTAAACAAGCACAGCAAGCAATGCAGCCTCGCTAAAACAACAACTGTAATCCTGTTACGAAATGAACCACATTGTGGTTAGAAACACACACACACACACACACACACACACACACACACACACACACACACCTGAAACTGAACATAATGAGGAGACACAATGAAAAGACAGAAAAATAGAGAAGTGAACCGAGCGAAGGGTTCAGTTCTTACACTAGCAATGTACCCACACACACATATATAAACACACACACTTACGCACACGCGCACACACACACACAGACAGACACACAAACAATCAGGATAATGGATGTTGATGGAGATTAGAGTGGGAACTCCCACAGGGACCCAAACGCATTAGGAATCATCTCATACAGATTACTGACAGGTGTGTGTGTGTAAGTGTGCATTCAAGCAGCTGAATAAGAGAAGTAGAATGAGTAACAGACAAAGATAGAAATGGGGAGGGGTTGAAGGTGGGAGGAAAAGCACAAAGTAGAGAAGAGGATGATTAGATGAATGAAAGCGATAGAAAAAAAGGGGAGAAAAAATAACTAAGCGGGACTGACGAGCAGAGGAGGATACGGAAGTCGCTGCTACATCCCTCTTTACGTGTCGTGTCCTCATCTTGTTGTCGATAATAACTGCTATAACCACAATCAGCCTGCAGCATGAATGACGCCAGAGCTAATTGTCGTGTCATGTTCCCAAAACTGAAATGCAAGGCACGCACACCCACAACGATGTTCTGTACCAACTGTTCAGATTCATATGGGGAACAAAACTCTGGATCGTAAAGTGGTACGAGTGAGTTGTGTGTGTGTGTGTGTGTGTCAAGATGAGTGAGGAATGCGTAGATATCAACAGAAGCTTTATTGTGTTAGCTGGAGTGAGGTGGGGCCCCAACACCTAAGTGCTTGTTTGTTGACTTTGCTCATTTTAAACTAATAGTTCAAATCTAAATGTGAAAGAAAGAGACAGATTGAAAGAAAGACTAGAAACAAGGGGACTAAAGAAAAAAGGAAAATGGACACTGGAGTGCACACAGTGATTACTGAAGTGGAGAGATTAGGATCAAGACGATCTAAGATATTTTTGTATCTGCACAGACGGATCTTGTATATGTTTATAGTGGCGAACAAGCCACAGAAGCATATTAAAGATTTTAAACATCAATGTCCGAACAAGCAACGGTATCTTAAGAGAGAGAGATGGCTCCATTCGTCTAGCGCTGACCACATAGTCTGAGAGTCATCCCCTGGCAGAAGTGTGTCACTTCCACCTGTTTTGATGGAATAGTATATTGGGCAGAGGATGGGAATGGGGTAGGATACATTTACACACACATGCCAGGAACACAACACTCTGCCTAGCAACACGGTGCCAGCGCAGATACCGAAATAAGAGTCATGTGGGCAGTGTCTTTTTTTTTTTTTTGATGAGTCCCTGTTTTAAAAAGCTGCATTAACTAGAGGAATGTCTTACCCGTGTGAGTCCTGAGGTGGGCTTTCAGATGGGACGACTTGGTGTAGACTTTCTTGCAGCCTGACGACAGACGGGGAGATAAACACAAACAGAAGGCTTAATCCAAATGCAAATCATTCACGTGTCACATATGTATTTAATAAACTGAGCTGTGGTGTGACAGAAATGCAAACTAATGAGGAACAGAAGTTGTTTGAAATGAGATATGGTAAACTTGTGTTTTTGCAGCTGACTTTCAGTCTTATTTGGTATTTAAACTGTTTCCAATCAAATTCATTCAACTGCATGCCGCTAATCGCACAATACTTCTGTTCACTACACCCGTTAGTTAAGTCGAGATATGTTAAGTTCAGGATTACAAAACCTTTTGCACATTATGATATGCACTGTTATTCTTCAGGTTTATTCAGACTTTATATAAGGAAATGATAGAAGTTTATGTATTGCAAAGATTTAAACCGGGAGCAGCAGCAGCGTGACTAATATACTCTTGGGTAAAGTGTGGATGCGTCCTTGTGTGGATATGATGGAATAGAAGTTAGACATGTGGAAACATGCTGCAGGAGGCTCCGCTTAAGCCTATTTTACACGGTGCCACAGGCTAGTTGACACGACATGCCCTACAAGTAGCTGCACATTGTACAACTGCAATCTGAGCACACGATTTAAAGCGTGACTGTATGCAAATGATGTGTTGGGGGGGGGAAAAAAGATCAAATGACTTAAGGAGAACATCCATTTAATGAACAAACACACACACACACACACACACACAGATTCATTCCACAAACATACCAGTGATTGCTTTAAAGCCACAACAATGAGTGAGAGTGCACGGTGGAGAGCGCACAAAGCGTTTGAAGTGAGACAATAAATGCGAAGTAGTTTTTAAACTATGTGGTTAGTTGACAGGCGGTGATTGAAGTTAAGTGACTTAATTCCAGTGCAGCAGGAGCTCGGCCATGGCTGTAGTACATTGTGTGACTCACGCACCTGGGAAAGTCATTCTATACACGTCATTTTTTTTTTTGTTAAATGCACGGGCGTCTTAAAATAAAGCCAGTTTTGTGAGCGACCAGATAATTCACCTGACCACAGCGCAGCATAAAAATAAGCACCCAACAGGGACAATAATCAGCGTGCATAAACAGTTGTTCTCACCTGGGTAATCACAGTGGTGGATCCGCCTTTTCTCCAAGTCCGGGTTGTTCCTCCGGTTGTAGCGGGCAGACACGGTGGTCTGAGCTGGGGTTGGGGCTGCGGTTGCTGCGGGTGCGACTGGGCCTGGGACCGGCGTGGGACCTGTAGTGTGGGGCAGAGACAAGCTGCCCGGTCCCGGGCCGGGTCCGAGCCCAGGGGTGCTACCTGACAACTTGGAGGCGATGGTGGCTGCGTATGAGGGAGGAGGGGACATGGTGTGGAGCAGCTCCTTCTGCCTGTCAGGGCTGCCGGGCTCCGAGCTCGGCGGAGAGGGTGGCAGGTAGGGCACCTGCTGCTGGAGGAAATGGGGGTGAGCCTGGGCATGTGGATGTGTGTATGCCCCGCCGCCCAGGCTGCAGTAGGCAGGCTTGGCAGTCTGCTCTTGTTGAGATGCAGAAGAAGCTACCGGCAAATTATGGAAAGGCGTGTGAATTGTGGAAGTGGAAGTGTGTTGTATCTGCTGATGATGATGATGATGATGATGATGATGCTGATGCTGCGCCTCCATACCATGGTGATGGTCCAAGCCGGAGTTTAGTAGCTGAAACAGCGAGCCGCTGTTGTCATGGTGGTGGAGAGCGTGCTGCTCGAACTCGGACGACATCTCCTGTTTGATGAACACTTCTGGCACTGAATCGTTGCCGCGGCTGCCTCCCGACTGGTTGAAAACACTGGTGAAGTCCGGTAACCCTGTTAGCGTCATGTTTATGGCTGAGGTTTCCATGCCATGCCCAGACGTGCTGCAGCTACTCGCAGACGTCGTGTCGGGGCAGTGCAGCTGTACGTTGGGGGAGTAACACGGGGAGGCAGATTCTGTTTTGATTTGGGTGAGACCTGTGTGGTTCGGGTGCTGACACAAGCCCACCCTCAGGTAGGCAGCGTCAGGGAGGTAAAGATTCATGTTGAGGGTATAGGGAGACCCGGTGTGATCGCCTGTGAAGAATTGATCCAGTGCGGACGCACAGTCTCTCTGCGACTTCTGCTGGCTGTTTGCATGATGCGGATGGGGAAGAGACTGAGGGGAGAGATATCTGTCCATCTCACACTTTACCTGTGGACAAAAAGACAAAAAAAGTCTGGTTTAGAAACGTCTCATTTTACGGTCTTAAAGTAAACTGAAATGTATTCAGTTGGACTTGCTTCTTGTGAGCCACCATGAAACTATTCTGAGGTGCTATTTCGAGAAGACAAAGGTTTGATAGGACAGTCACCGCTAAAACATTTATCAAGTAGTCATCAATAGGCAGTTGCCACATTCCCTCTCCGGCTGCAAGGCTGAACTCAAAAACCTGCAGGCTGTGAGGCCAACAGTTGAGGATCAAGCCAAGGGAATCACATCTAATACTTCTCGTATGAACACATTTGGAAATATGCACATCTGCGGTTATGATAACAGGCTAAAGAAGCAGCCTGTGTGTTGACCAAACTGGCATCACAGGTGAACAACTTCATGTCAAATCCTCGCTCGCTCTGTGCTTCGCGGTCTCATTTCTGTGAATCTGCAGGCAGGTATAAAAGTTAAGAGAAGTCGTGGAGCAGAGGATGAAATAGCAACATAAAAGGGGAATGGGGAAACACCCATGCCTCCCAGTCCGCTGCAGTAGTAGCAGCAGCAGCAGCAGCAGTCTGGGGATGGGCTGCTATTTCTAGGCTCCTGATCCTACCAGCTGTTAAATTGCAGCTCTCTCCTCTGCTGCACAAGTTTCCTGCTAACTGGGGACAGAGTTGCCGGGAGCTTTCTGTCCGAAGCTGGTGTCAGTTGTTGTCAGCGTGGTATGATGGTGAGAGGACAGGGGGGGGGGGCAACAACTGGTGGCCAACTGGCTGGCATAGAAAACATGCGGTGAATGCGTTTTGCGGGCGGAGCCGCTCGGCTTCACGTCCAGCTGGTCTCAGCTTGCTCGCTTATTACCGCTATTAGTGCAAAACTAAGTGGTCATCTACAATATCACGCAGCGAGGCCGGTGGAAATTTGGAGGCCAGCAATAACAACAAAAAACAACAACAACAAAAAAAAAAACAGGACCTACAACCTTTCTGCCACGCCCATTCAATGAAACACATCACTAATGTGTGTATTCGGGTTTTACCTGCGTGTAGTCATTATGTCCAGTCTTGTCCGTTTCTGTGATCTTGCAGTCCAGGCCGAACAACGCCGAGTCCTCCAGGTGGAAAGCAGCGGGCAGAGTCGCCTTCTGCAGCGGGTAGAAGGTGTCCTCCTGCCCGCAGCCGCTCATCGCGAGTGTCGCGGCCATGAAGCTCCGACGCAGCACCGCAAATGAACGCTCGTCCTTGTTTATGCAAAAGAGAGGATGCCACAGCGTGCCGGAGCGAGGAGTGGAGCCGACGAGGTGTAGTGCGCGTGGTGGAGTTATTAATGAGTGTCAGTCTGCTACATCTCCTTCCACTTGTTTCATCCCTCCACCGGCCCACGGACAGTTTTCTATCTCTGCTGTAGGGGCGGAGCGGCCCAGTGTAAATACTGCACATGCACCGCCCTCCAAACCTTCAAAAAAAAAAGCCTTTGATCATTCATTCACTGGCCACCGCCCTACGCTCCATCTAAATACATTGACAACAGTGTTGTGGAGTGTGCACAGTATCAGCCAGACCGCACACACAAAGAAAGTGACGGTTAAACGCACCTGAAACATTTTTTTTAAATGATTGTTTTTTTTATTCTAGTGTTTTAATCTTATTTATATTTCAAATGAATACGTATAATGTATATATAGAGAGACACTCCAAGTGAAAAGGGTAAACAAAATAACTAACAGATACCACACCGAAACTTCCAGTTGATTCATTATATTTAGGCAATTGTTTTGTGTTAAGTTTTTCGAAATTGTATGTTTAATATATGCAAATGTGGCATTATCTCGTTAAATGTGTTGATTTGCATACATTTTCCAAAACAGGAATTTGAACATTGTATAAAGCCATTCAAAATTCAAAATGTAGACATATTAGAGTCAAAGTTTTTTTTACAGATATTTTGGATCTCAGCCATATAAAATGGGGTCAAAAAAATGTAACTAACAGATATAGCCAGATATAAACACTCCCCAGTTGATTAATTACACTAAGACAATTATTTCTTTGAATTATAAATCTTCTGAAATATGTTTTTTATGCTAATGAGACATTAACTAATGATAACTTTTGGTGAATTTAGGAGAAATCTACACAAATAGACAAAGCATAGTAAAATAAACATCTAAATATGATATGAATAAAATATTTTTTGGCCATAATGTCATAAAGACAAAATTGGAGCGGCAGTAAGGACTCAGCAAGTGAGTCTCTCATTAGACCCATCAAAGCCTCTTAAATGCCCGCTTGTTTCAAATCCCACACCTCCAGTTTGTAATGCAGGCTATCAAACTCATTTATTTTCTAAGCTTCTAAAATTCCTTCTCTCATGGCGACTCAGTTTGTACAAAGAATTGATAAGTCACACAACTGATACAAATTGTTTTCTTTTAAGCAAATTCTAATATATTGCATTTTCATAGCTATTTCATATAACAGGAAAATAAAGTGGTGTATTTTGAAGCATTGTAGGCTCAAAAAAAGGGGATAAAACAGCTTTAAAGCCGTCCTCTGGTCGAGTTTAATAGGACACCGATAAGAACATGGCTGAAATGATAAAAGGTATGCCTACTATGTCTATATTTAAAGCCAAAGGAGCCTCCGCTCGTGCAAACTAGAGGCTAATGTTCCTGCAATGCTGTTTGTCTGTAGCCACTAGTATCTGCAAACCTGGAAAAGATGAGAAAATAATGATAGACAGACATAATAAAATAAACCACTGCCAAGAAAGAGGAATGTTTGGGCAGTCAGTTAGCTAGGAATGTGTACCCGGTGGAAGGTAATACCTCTGGTTTTGGACCAGTACGCGGGGAATTTATCCTCTCTGAACAATATGTAACCACGGATGAGAACAACAAAACACTCGGACACTAGCAACAGTTTCTGCTTTTGTATTTCAAAAGCTGCTGACTTTTAAAAATCCTTAAAAAAAAACAAAACAAAACAAAAAAAAAAAACACAATTGTTAAAGCCATGACAATTAATATCACCAATAGTAACAGAAAGTAATGTTCATTTGGGTTTGTGCTTCGTCTTTTTGTACCAATCAGGAACTTCTTTATTAGTCTGCAAATGAAAGAAAAAGAGAGGAAGAATGATGGTTAGAAAAGTATAAAGTGCATGCCAGCAGGAGCTGTTGCTTGGATTGTTAAGATATTCTCACCAATGTGACCTTTACATGAGTCAAGGATTTATACTACAACATATTTTTGCTCAGCTGACAACAGTGGGAAGCTCATATGAAACTAAATGACAAAATATGATTAATCATTGCCTGTCAATCCCTAGAGCTCCTTTGTCTGAACTTCTGTCCAGGCAGGTTAAGGTGGTGTGACTCATATAGGGAGTTGCTAACTAAGACACTTACGAACACAGTGGGTTTGGGTTTGTTTGGTGACTCTTCTTCTGTGGTCCTGTGGATTTGTTTGGACTGGTGTTTTCCTGCACCAGAGGTCCTCGTAGCAGTTTTGTCAGTTTCCAACAGGTTCAGAGCGTCTCCCTGTCTGGACCCCATGCTGATCAGGACCTGCTTCATCACCGCTAACTCCTAAAGAATCAACATGGTTCATGAAAATAGGGACACGAGGGTAAAACAATACACAAGAATCTCCATGAGAAATAACTGGAAGTGTAGCGTCCAAAAGGCCAGATATCTCAAATAAATCACCCGCTCAACAGGTGAACTAAACATTCATATAATAAATGTATTAAAAATATCTAGTGTGATTGAAATACCTGACAATACTATTTCAACAATTTGTGACACATTTGCTTTAAAACGTATGTTTCCAGGAATGTTTATTGCTGCTTTCTGATGACATGTTTGTCTGCTGAACTCCAACTATGGGACGACTTGCAATAAGTTCAACAAGCTCAAGGGTCTGCAGGGGTGGCAGCGGGGAGGACTCTGGGCCATTTCACGGTTCTATTTATCACCCCTGAGGACATGAGCCCTGGCATGTCACACACACATGCACGAGCACACACACACACACACACATACCCACAAACACACACGCACACCGGTGGCATCCCAAACAGCCAAGCTGAGGAACAGCTGTCTGTGACAGGGCACATACTTTGAACAGCAAACGGCTGGCTTGAGGAACACACTCCCACGTGCACGCACATAAGAGCACACGCAATCTTGAAGGAAGCGTTGCAACACAGTGAATCAACAGCAGTACAATTAGTTGGTCATTCATACATCTTCTGTAATAAAACATCTAAAAGCATAACCCTATCAGAAAGGGGAGCCTGGGACAAAATCTTATTGAAAGGGGGTCTGTGGTCTAATTTGTGTCAGTTGGGGGTCCTTGACGTGAAAAAGTTTAGGAATCACTGGATTAGTAAAAAATGAATCAGCAACCACTTTGATAATCGATTAATTGTTTGTCATTTTTTAAGCAAATTAATAAAAAATTGATGTTTTATAGAATAAACAAACTCGAAAGATGAATCAATGATTTAAATAATCTTAGTCAATCTTCAGTCAAGTTGCAATTTACATCCACGTCTGTCCAAAAGTTTATCACTTCATAATTTTTTCCTGTTAGGCATTCATGTGGAATTGTCATTATTAGCTTATCAATTCTTGAGTCATGTCCAAAAACATGTTTTGTGAGGTCACAGTGACCGACCACCAACATCTAATCAGTTCATCCTCGAGTCCAGGTGGATATTTTTGCCAAATCTCAAGAAATTCCTGTTCACTAGAATGGACCAGATGCTATCGCCGGCGCAGAGGCATAATAAAAAAGGTTTTCATATTTTGCTACAGTTTGAAAAGGGGAGAAGAGGTTGACTTTGTTACAGCATCAACGGCGGTTTTAAAACGCAGACATGCGTTGCAACATGGTGGTTTTACTGATAAATATTTATTTTCAAAAGAAGGTTTCGCTGAAATTTCCTGTTTCCGTTTTGAAACAGCCGAATACACTGGAATAGAACGAGAGACTTTAAACGCTGATGTCACTACTACATATCATCATAGTAGAAAACGTCACATAGCTAACATGAAAAACAGCAGCGGACACCGTCATCACATGTACCTCTCGGTGGTTGAGGAGTCTCTCCAGATCGGCGGCCATGTTGTTTTTCACCTGTTGCAGTGCAGTCCGTTCTTTCCTCAGAGAACTGGGGTTGCACCCAAGAACATGCAGAGAGAGAGAGCAGATTTTAGGTTAATAGAAAAACATTACTGAACATATTGTGAGGAATGAAATCAATATCCTAGTTACTTACGTGGTCATGTGATACTTGAATCACTGATTTACGGTTTAAGAGATTCTTTAAAAGAGATGATATCGTCATATTTAATAAATAGTGTAATATACTGAATACTGTAGCTATCCTTTGTTAATAAGAGATTTATTTGGCTTTGGGGGGGGCTCGGGTTGGGGTCAACACAGGACCAGGTGTGGTATATATTATAATCTGAATGTGGTCTTGTACTTTAGTAACTGTGTACTTAAGTATAGTGTCAGGGGGAAAAACTTGCAGGACTATAAACCAGTCCGTCTAAATGGCAGCAGTTTAGTGTATGAGTTGCGAGTATAAATCACTGGTAGAAAAACCATCAAAAGCAGAGCAATACATTGAACACACAAGTCATACATTTGTAAAATATACTAAATAATTAATTGTTTGTTAGGATTCTATCTTGTGAGAAATACTCCAGTACTGTCCAAGTGTTTCTTTTCCTGGGGCTGTGACACAAACACAAGCAGCAGCTTGTGATGGTGCTGCTTTAAAGCAAATCATCTTGCAAATCTTGAAACAGCGGCTTGATTACCTCACCAATGTTCACTGAGAAATCGAGACAAAAAGAGTGGAACTCGCGACTCTTATAGCCCGAGATTTGCCTCTGCTGAGACTCTGTTGTTGTCGTCTATTTCTGTGATCTCACAAAACAAACTGCGAATACAATTAATCCTTAACACGGACAGACTGAAGTACATACAGTGAGAGTCTGTGTCTCTGCTGTTAAACACATATCACTGCATCGCCACAGGAACACTTCAATACTGTCAGATGGGGAGGTTTGAGAAGCTTATGGGGATTTTGAAGAATTTTTTCCACTCTGATGCTTGCCCCAGGTGAGAGCTCAGCGGTAGTGAGCAGCAAGAGAAAACCTGTAGTCTGTCAGTTTGCATATTTCTCAGGTGAAAATACGGAGGGGGGGAGGGGCAGGGAAGATTTAGGTCAGGGCCAGGAAGCTATAGTGTTCTGATGTGAAAAACGAATTTATTGGGCACAAGGGTGGAGAGGTATGGCCTGCTGCCATCATGAGTAAATGACAAAATACAAAATGTAAATAAGCACAACACTTAATTGACATCAATTATTTTTTTGAAAAGGCCATGCATGTCCTCTTTGTGAAGGAACGTTTTGTACATGTACCTGACATCATCCTCAAGCGAGGTGAGGCGCTCCTTCAGCACGGTGATCTGTGTGTCCTTTTGTCTCACCGTCTCAATCAGGTAGCTATAGGGCTGCTGTGTCTGCTGTAGCAGCTGGTTGGCAGCAAACAGCTGAGGAACAACACACAATATGCGCATAATTGAGCAATCACTAAAAAAAATGACTTCGCCTTCACAATGCCAGGTTTAACTGATGTCTCTTTTTGTTCAGCCCCACTTAATGATACACCTGAGACTCAGGTGTACATTGTTTCCACAGGTTGTACCAGTTCACAAACTGTGGAGAGTCACGCATGATGCAACTAAAAGAAATACACACCTCTCACCATGATGTTCAATGTACTGAAATGACTTAGTTATAATAGGAATGTTACTATAATCTATAACTTCGCTTGAAACTGTTGCGTTCACTTTGCATTGAAGTTCTTAATTAAATGAGAAAATACTCTCCAACTTTCCATTTGGCAAATATTAAATTCACACTGGAGTATACAAAAATAGGCCGTTAGACTATTTATTGAATTACCAGAAAACCTGCTATATCATGATAAATATAGTTAGTGAGATATGAAATGACCTGTGTCGGGATAGAAGATGTATCGGCCAGCCCGACTTTACATGTGGTTAATATTATAAAATGTATGTATGACTCACAACCACGGCCAAGATTTCCTTATCTCTAATGTCATACGGAGTGCCAATAAATGTGAGTTTTTATGAAGACGCAACCAAGTTGTTTCCTTTTTATTAAAAGTAGTATTATGAAGTCATGAAGTTGAAATACAGTGAAAGTTCGTAATCTTGACCTCTTTCTTGAAATCACTGCCAGAAAAGCACTTTTACTGTGTTTTTGACGATCCTTCATTTAAGAGGCTGAATGTTCTGTGTGTTTTAAGATATTAGTTACTACGTATCATGCTTAGAATCTGCAAAAACAATAGATAAAGTTAGGGTGTTACACATTAAACCACGTTTACAGCCAGCAAGTATAGTGAGCAGAACAGGGTGGGAGGGTAGGGCATCCGTGTGGGTGGTTAAGTGGTTAACACCCTTCCTAGTGAATAAAAAGTAAAATTTTTCACCCTTTTCTTTGATGCATTATGAAACATTCAAGGCGAGTGCCAGTCAGTCACACCTGACAGTTGAATAGCTGGCTTATTTAGTCTCATACCTGCCCAGCCTCTCTAGTCATTGTTGCGCAATCTCTCTCCTCATTGAGATTATAATAAAGAGTGGGAACAAATCAAGCACATTGGTTGCCCAAGCTGTCGCTCTCATGATTTCAATCCTTACTGGATGATTTTTTTTTTTAGCGTCAAAGGCATGAGAAGTAGACACGTGACTTCGGTTTCACGAATTTGCCACAGACACAGTCACGCACAGACAGAATACACACTCCCAAAAGCAAAAGTCTCAGCATTGCACACACCTGCACAAAATATGCCAAACAAAAGGCAACAACGATTGGCTTGCTTGGCTGTTGGGCAAGTGAAGAGCGTGGCCGTCACGGTCTTCGGCACTGTGGCAACAAGTGTGACACGCACTAAGGCAAACCTCTCGCTCTTCTCATCATACAAAGACTGGGGTGTCTGCTGTCTGTTCTAAAACAACCTGTCATCTTCCTGGCACAGCTTTAAAAGCCGATTCAGAGAATTGGATGGACAATTGTTTAACTTCTACACATTTTCAAAAAAAAAAAAAGAAGGGCAGAAGCCACTCTCATTAGGGAATCCTGAAGTGTGTTTGATGATACGTGTGGTGACCGACCTCACGGGCTTGTTTTATTTTGCTTTGCCATGTCGGTCTTTAAGAGAGCGATTAGATGGGCTCTCACCGCTGACTTTCACAGCAGAGATTCATGCGACGGTGAGAGGAGGTAAATGGTTGGTGATGAGAGAGGAGCCCCCGATCTTGGCTCTGTGATAATGACTATGTTGTGTCATCAGGGAGAGGTAAAAAAAACAAACATCTGAAATAAATCATATGGCTTTGATAGAGACTGTGGAATAACCATAATCTGAGTTGCTGTAGGAGATTTGTGACGGTGGGAAAAACAAGTGTGTGTTGCAGGCACTGACTTGCAGAGCTTTGAGTGTTTTACATTTTCTTAAAATTAAACTTTATCCCATTAATAATGGTCTTGAGGCAGGCGAACACCTGAACGCTGTGTGTGTGTGTGTGTGTGTGTGTGTGTGTGTTTACCTCTTCAGATATCTGTCCGGTCTGTGACTTGTGTCTGTCCAGCTCTCTCCTCAGAGACGTGTTCTGCCTCTCGAGCTGCAGCACCCTGCGGGCCAGGTGAACGCTGCACGACAACGCAAACAAACACAGTCGTGGAAATTCCAAAACATGACAACACCAACAAGTTTACACTGGCGTGTACCTCCATGTTGTTTACCCTACTGTTTATGTAACCACAATAGTTTGGGATCAGTTTGAGCTGCGCATATATGCTTCAAATTAAAGTGGTGTGGAGTACAAATGCGGTGCCCTTGCTTGGAACACACACCCATCTTCAAAGTCAACCTGCAGCTTTCACAATTGTGACGCTATCACGGTGACAAAATGTGTTAACAGACAGACAGATAGAAATATAAACAGCTGGCAAAGTACCCACAACTGCCTCTGTGGTGGTTCCCCTTACAGTAGGTGTCTCCAGGAACACATTTTGCCATGACACACACATCATGGCGCACAAGCACATGGTAAAAACAATACCAACAACAAGCTGGTGACTACGACCAAATGATTGTTGGCACAAATCTAATTTCCGGCAGATATATCAGCACACGAACATAGCAATTCAAACCATTCTATATTAGCATGCGGATTTCTTAATGAATACAGTATATTTAGGAATAAGCACACACGGGTGCGATGTGAGCAAATTCCAGCGTTCATTTAGTGCCATCTCGTATTATGTGTCCTCCTGTTCTTGAAACGTGAAGTGCATCGTGTGCTGTACCTCTGTTTTAGTCTTCTTTTAGCCGTCGTGGGAACATTGGCTCCGTAGCCGTACGAGAACAGCACTCTCTCGGCCTCCTCTTCATTCTCAACTGGCAACAGACAGAAACACAAATACTGGACCAGGACCATTATGATAACAATGTGGTGACGTGTCCTGTTGTGTTCCGTCCACTGTCACAAGGCCCTTCACTACAGATAGACAATAGCGATCCTCACATCTTAATCCAGTACTATGCGATCTGTTAATATCATTAGACACATTCCCTCATGCCAGAACAAGGCATTTGAAGGAAGCAGTGCTTGGTTTGATTGTGCTTTCATCTTTCCGACCACACTGTTCTTACTTTCAGCAGCCTGCATGGTGACTTGGTCCAACTCCTGCTCCAGCTTTTCGTACGTCTCCAGCCGAGACGCCTGCTCGGCATTCTGAGCCTGCAGCTCCGCCACCCGCTTCTCTGATGACGTCTGCAGTCTGTAAAACTCCTGGGTCAGGAGCTGAGGGACAGGAGGAGAGGAGAGAGGGAGGGGTTGGGGGAGACAGAGAGCCAATGAGCCTGTGGTGGCCAGTTGAAAAAGATGGAATCCTATTTTTACTGTATTTTGTCTTTTCTTTTCTTACAATTTTTGTACATGCAAAGCAAGCCCCCAGTTGTGTTACATTGTCTTTTTTAAGTTGTTTTAACAAAAAGAGAAACATTGTTGAGACAATATTGACGCACTATTATTACTAACTAACAATGTTCTCAATTTTCATGGCAATTTCTAAAGAGAAAATAATTGATGTTACTTATACTGAAACTCCTGTTAGGCTTGCAGAGTTGCCGTCATGGTAAATGTGAAAAGTAATGTTAACCTTTACCTCATTTCCCCACATTTACAAGCATAGACAAAAAGATGTTCACAAAGAGAGAGGAGTGAAAGCAAAAAAAGGAGGGAAGAAAATCTAAATGAAAGCTTTAAACCTCACTGCTATAAAGAACTTGAACAAATTCAAAGCTGAACAACAAAGTCAAAAGCTAAACTAGCTCTTCATTCACTGTGTGATCAAAAAGAGAAAAGATCTTTGACCCTCACGACCATGTACAATGCACGGTTTCACCGTGCACTTCCCTCTGGCGAGCAGGACGGGGTTAAACACAGGTGAAGAGGTGAACCTCGGCTAAGTACATCCAGACATCAAGAACAATCTGCACTCAATTAACTTCTTGTATAAATGGGTGTGCTACAGTGGACAGAGATAAGAATGGAGCCGCCGGACCGACATACAAAGACTGGCTGGAGAGTGGAGCATTAATCTTTAAGCACTACGGACGGACTCCTCCCTGAACAGAACAACGACTTACGCACCGGTTGTGCATTTTCGGTTGTATTCATTCACGTGATGTTTACAGCAAGTAAGCAACTTCGACACCAAGAAACACTCATGGTGTCAATCTGTAAATATGGGCACAGTTATATTCTTTATTGCTTACTATTAAAAATGTAGAATATGAATGAACAAAGGGGGAATCTGTTAACGACACATGCACGGATGTATAGTCTTGTTTATCATTTAATATCTATCTAAAACCAACAATAAATGTTTACTGGCTGAAATCAAATCATGAGAGGAAGAGGCACGTACAAATGAAGAGATAAACTAATTACTGGGTGTACCGCTGCAATGCAACAAGTAAAACATCTTCATTCTGTCCTCGTGTTTAGGGGTACCTCCAGCTTCTTCTGCTGTTTCTCACACTCCACCTGGCACTGGGCCAGCGCCTTAGCCGTCTCATCCTTGACCATCTGAGCGCGCTCAGCTTCGAAGGAGTGCAGCTTGGCCTGATTGGACAGCTCTGCTACGCGGCTGTCGGTACCCAGCTGCAGCTGACGAAACCTGCATGGGCGGAGACACACACACACACACACACACACCTCACTGAACATGAACGTTAGTAGGTGTGTTCAAAAAAAGTGAGGTCATGTGTTTTGGTGCAGACGGATACAGAAGGTAACCTCAGCTCTGCGCCGCAAGTTGAGCTCAGGCATGCCTGTTGGTTTCAAAACAAATGTTGCAATGCATTCCTTCATTTACGTATAGGCACAATCAAACTTGTTTGGAAATTGGCAAGGAAGGGACTATTTAGCAGTTTCTAAACGTTCAAAGTGGTTGGTGGTACGTGGGCTTGGCAACTCCAGCTGTGTTATACGTCACCAAGCAGGAAAGCAGGTCTTAAATCTTTTTGGCTGCGATAGAGCAATTATTAATGGGCATCCCAGCGACGTTTGTTCTTGCTTAATCTGTAATGATCGTAGTTGGCAGCAAGAGAAACTTGTTTCAACTCAGGTGCTCAGTAATTAAAAAAAAAAAAAAAAGAGATAGAACGTATTCTACAGTTTCGGTTTTCAGTTGACACAAATCCACGCGTGGGAAAGATTTCACAAAACACCTCAGAAAAATGAAAGATTGATCGACCCTTCTAATGTCATTCAACAACAACATCGCAAGCAAATCTATGGTTGGTCATTGTTTATCAGGCAGCCAAACATTTTAGTTCTACCTCCCCAAACACGTGAAACAAAGACAGGCAACGTTTGTTTGTTGAGCCCAGTGCTCTTCCACACGCACACTCTGGTAAACCATGGAGGTTGGTTGGATAATATTAATAACTCTCCATTACAGCTGACCTGATAGGATTTCATCATCCACGGAGCGCAGGCCTGAGCCGAGTGCTCACAGTGACAGACATGTACACATGGTCAACATTGCCTTCTTTTGTTAATGGTGGCTAGATGGTCCAAAAAAAAAAGAAGCAACTTGCTTCACCAGAGTGCGCTTCTCTCTGTGCTTTCAGATTACATTTTAATGGTAGTATGTACAGCTACAGAGCACCTGACTCAGGGGTATCCCTAAGGCAATCTCATTACAGCTAAGTTTAGGTCTGCTGGAGGGGTGAAAATGGAAAAACCGCATACTTTGTTTTGGACATGTTGATCACTGTAACTAGCCTGTTGGCCAGCATTCTGTAACAGAGTGCCGAGGTTCAAGCTGGTTCCTCGATGCTACAAATCATCTGACGCCATTTCAAGCTTGTCCGCCTCATTCTTTGCCCCAAAAATAGGGGCATGCGTGGGGTTAGGGGTTAAGGGCTTGAGGATCGCATCTGTCGTTGCTGGCTTGCGATGTGACGCAGAGGGGGAATGTGATCGCAGCAGAGAAAGAGAGAGTGCAAGGGAGAGTGAAGTGTGTGTGTGTGTGTGTGTGAAGAAAGACCAACAGCTGGTAGCTTGGATCTAGAGAAATGACTGGTATGTAGTAGTAACCCAGATAAGAGACACTACTGCTGCTGTTGCTGCTGCTGCTGCTGTGTACGTGCGTCTCTGTCTGCCTGTTGGTTGCAGATACGATACTGTGAAACAAAGTGTGAATAAAAAATGCTCCGTAGTACTGAAAGTTAAGTCAAGACGTGCTGTGGAAAACATGTTTTTCTTTCAATACTAAGAACATGTTTCCAAAATGTGTTCCGAGACAAATCACATGCAAATACATATAATGTATTCATAGGCAGACATGTGTGTATGCAGCAGAAATACAGCACGAACAGGAGACATTGTTCAGGAGGCTGACTGAAATAAATTCTGTTATTCGTGTGCGTAGCACGGCTCACAATATATCTGTTGCAATTTCCATGCAAGATTTGAAACTTCCTACAAGGCCGTGACCCTGAGGCGTCTTCTGAGGCTGGACTGAGATGGGCATTGTTGCCCGGGGCCGAGATAGTGACGAGCAACTTGGATACAAATCACTAGGAGGATGTTTGGGAATCGGGAAATCACTTAAAAGCGGCAGTACATTAAAATGTGAAAAAATCTGAATAAAACAAACAAGCTTTAGCTTAATCGTTGCACCGGCTTTGTCAAGCACAAGAAGAAGAAGAAGAAGAAGAATGAAGCAAGTCTAAAAAAGAAGCTTTTTAAAATCCTTAGCCACAGTCTAAATAGTCTTCAGTACTACACAGTATGCTGTCTCACTTTGAATTCAAACCTGCCATCTCACTTCCAAATGGCAGCCGGCCTTCAGATTCACATTCACTTAAGGTTCAGTCATTTATTGCCGTACCAACCGCAGTTGATTTTCAATTTGTTTCGGTGCGCTGAGCGACGAAATCTATAATCACAAAGCACACGCAACAAAAAAAACATACTGTCACAATTACAGCAACCGTACTATAAATACAGTCGTGCAACCAGATGGCTCTTGTGCCGTTAAAGTGCATGTGCTTGTGCCGTTAAAGTGCATGTGCTTGTGCCCTTAAAGTGCATGTGCTTGTGCCCTTAAAGTGCATGTGCTCGTTTGCACAACCTGTGAGCATTGAGGAGGCGGATCGCTTCAGGAAGCGAGATATTCATGTTGTGGAGGAGGGCCTTACAATTCAAACCTGTTAGTTGTGACCAGACCAGTGACACCAGTTGCTACTAAACTGACCTTCAGTGAACTTCGGTCCCCCCCACACACACACACACACACACACACACACACACACACAC
>NW_022280033.1:6577646-6608046 GCF_004355925.1 Anarrhichthys ocellatus | reverse complement strand
ACACACACACACACACACACACACACACACACACACACACACAGCAAAGCGTTCATGTGATCTTTAGTAAGAGACGGTGAACCACAGCCACCAAAACTCCTGCAGCTCCCACAACACGCACTAATGACAGACTGGCGCTGGCTCACACATCAGCATCGGAGCAACAACAAGCTCACGGCTTGCAGGAAAATACAGAGGAAGCTCATGCTGAATGTAAGCTCATGGTACAGCAATAGATACATTTAGAGCTAGGTCACTATGATGCCTGCTTTATAGATCCTGCTTAGAGATGCCACACTACAAGGATGAGGAAATGATGTGGTTTAACCATGTGACGCCATACTTCAAATTCACACTGTTTACAAGAAATGTACGAAACTGTCTATCAGTGTAACAGTTGCCCTCAGGTGAAGTTCCGTCCTTGATGTATAGCGTTTCCAGTGACCTACATTTAAAAGGCAGCAGTCGTACTGTTTGACTTCTGTTTGACTTCCACTCCGGCCAACGGAGCGGTTGAACTCGTGACATCTTGTCTTAATTATTTATTCACTTGAGTGTCTAAAAGAGGCGCCGGGTCTGCAGGTAGCTGCTGAAGATCAGAGAAATGGTGAACACTGAGAAGTAGAACAGGAGTATTTTGTGAGGTGAACTGTATGTTAGTCATAAAGCAGACTCTACTATATTATTTATTGTTTACACGCTCCAACCGTTCTCCTTCTAGTGGTTTAAAGGTATAGGTTTGGTTTTATTTGACCAGGTTTTTGTTTTCTGCCTTTGTCCCATAGATAAAGAAGGTGAATAGAATTACCTTTATAATAAACAAATACAATTCATCTGCATGGCTAGATAACACGAGAAGTGAGTGAGAAAATGTGTTTTTTCTTGTAAATCTGGTGAACCAACTTTTTAACTGACACTTCAAACTTCACTGTTTGAGTTGTAGTCATAAAAGAAAAGCAGAAAAAGAAAGACTAAAAACGAAAAATGAAAAGTACCTGTCGGTCGATATACATCAACACACTACAATACAAACTGTATGGACAGCTGTATTAAATCTTAGGGTAAAAACTCACTGTTCCAGCAGTTGGTCATATCTGGACTGAGTGTCTCTCTCAGAAGACACCTCTCTGTCCTTCTCCAGCACTGCATTGTCTCTGGCCTCACGCAGGTTCCTGGTCAATAACACAAACACAACAGTAGATAATTAAAAAAGCTTTTATTCTTTTGAAGTCATGTTGCTATTTCCTTTTATTTTGATGCTACTGGGAAGTACCTGTGCTCACAGCTCTTCCTCTTATTAAATGTTTGCATATTCACTGTTTCAGTTGCTGACTGATGCTGTATTGTATACTAGATGAGCGGTTGAAAACAAAGACATCGTCTTCACTATTGCTGGTGTGAGCACAATTCATCTCTTCCCCAACACAATGCTCACATTTAATAAATAAGAATGAAGCTTCCTGCAATAATATAACAGACAGCATCTGCACTTGATTTTTTAGGAAAGACTGTCACGAAATTACTAGTTTTTAGATACACAACACAGGCCTTGTTTCATTAGCTAGATAATGTTAACAAAATGTGCAACTTCCTCAAGTTTGAATAGCGTCCCTGATATGTTTTTACTAACATTCAGAGTTATATATAATAAAAAAAGATACCTGTTCTCCCTCTCGTACATCTCCCTGGAGGTTCTCTGCAGATTGTCTATCTCGTGACTGGTTTTCAGCCGGATGTTCTCCAGCTCCTCTCTCAACTTGGTCTCGTACTCTGACTTATAGCGGTCTCTGTAAAAAAGGATTGGAACATCTTAGGTCTCCACATTAAAAACACTAGAATATTGGCTGCTGGTGTGAAAACAGCCGAGTCTAACCTGGATGCCACATATTTTTCGTAGGCGTCCTCCCTCGCCTTCTTAGTGTCTTCTAATTGCACCTAGACCACAGAATCAAGAAGTGAGAGCACGTTAGAAGACTCCTTCCTGTTACTGAACATCTGTTGTATTAGCCGAGCCTCCGGGCTGATCAACTGTACGAACCTGCAGCCTCTCCAGGCGGTCTTCTCCATGTGCACAGCGGACACTGAGCTCCATGTTCTGCCTGTGTAGATACTCCTTGTCCTTCTGCAGGAGAGTCACTGACTGCTGCGACGTTGCCACCTGGAGGAAAATAAATGAACTATTACAGAATAAAGTACACTCAAAGAGACTTCAGTGAGAGTTATGGAGAGAAATTATCGGTGTAGGTGTGCGTGAAGCACCTCTTTGCTGAGCGTGTTCCTTTCTCTGGTCACTGCTGTGTGAGTCACGTCTAGTGTCTCATATCTTCTCTTTAAGTCCTTTAGTTCTGCCTCAAAGCTGTCACACTCACTATAAACCACAGTGTGAAAGGTTAACATGCATTCGAACTTGCAACAGCAGAACCCTCGTCCTCATCACACACACACACACGCACCGTTTGATGGCAGGGTAATTGTCCCGGCGATAATCTCCTTCTTGGATCAGCTGTTTGGTATCGGCCAGTTCTAGTGTCAATCTCTGGCTCCTCAACTCCAGCTCGGTACGTAGCCGGCGCTCCTCCTCGTAGCTCTGTGGGTACAAAGACAAGTATTCACGTAATTAGTTATACTATGCAATAAGCATAATAGGTCATTATACCTCCTGAACACTCCACATTTTGATCGGCCTACATTTTTTCCAGGTAGGAATTCAGCAAGAATACCCGTCAAGAAAATTTCCACAAGCATCTCGCCCCATGCTGCCGTGACAGTGTCGTACAGTCCCTGCCGATTTTCTAATAGCACATTCATGTTGTGAACATCACAACCTTTTTGTGGAGTCATCTTGAGCTGATGGGTAATTTACCTGCTGGATGTGATGTGTTTGTTTTTTTTGCCAGATTCCTACCCTGCTTTCAGCATGTTGGGTCATTATCTCATCAACGTGTCATTTATGCCTAGAGGGTGCCTGCTGACTTGATGGCATTTTTTTTGGTTCATCACACCACTCTCATTCTAAACACTGCAGGCTGTGAAAATGAACATTTTGTAACCGACACGTCTAGCATTAACAGAACATATTTCAGGTGGCTTTTGTGTCTTCCACGTTTTCACATTTAGGTTAAAAGGTAACTGAACCTCTTGACCTTTTCTGCATTCTACATGCCTATGCTTTCTAAATATGTGACTCAATGCCTGAAGGAGTGGTTGTGTGTTTAAAATGTGTTTGTTCTGGAGCGTTTGCACAATGCAAAAAATGCAGCTGATTGGTATTGTGGGCTTAAATTTGTGCTCACCAACTCAAAGTTATGTTTAGTTGAACTTTACAGTGTACACAGTCTATGATTTTGACATGAGGTGAAATGGACATAAACAAAAAATGGTGATAAAACATACAGAATACAACAATGCGCAATGTGCTTGGCTTCAAAACAAGTGACCTCATACAGAAAGATGTGAAAATGCAACATAGAGGTGTCGTGTAGTGCAAGTGTGCTGTACCTCCATCAGCGACTTCATTTGGGTTCTGTGTGTATTCAGGTCATCAGTCAAACTGTCTCTCTTCACACCGAGCTCAGCCAGGTGAGACCGCAGAGGAGTCACCACCTCGTAGAAACGCATCTAACCACAGAGAGAAAAGGTCGCCATGTCAGCTTCATCATGCCCTCTATCATAACGTGTCTCTCTGGTCCGACAAGTTGGTGTAAAGACTAGGGAGAGCGCCCCCCCCATATACTTACAGCTACGTACTCCTGTATGGAGATCTTGTCGTCAGGGAGGTCGCGGAGCTCCTGGTACCGGTCCTGAGAGACGTCCAGGTCCCTGAGAGACCTCCGCAGCTCTCCAGCCTTTTCACACAGCTGCCGGTTGGTCTCCTCCAGCTGCTGCTGCCTCAGCAGGATGGCCTCCATCTCTTGCTTACGCAGAGCCTGCTGCTTCCTGGTGATGACAATCTCTGTCAGCACAGTTTACATTTGTGCTTACCGGCCGATTGATGGGATCAAGTTTTCATATTTCATCTTAACTGCCTCAGTGTGTGTGATCTTAATCAGAGTTTACTTGGAAGTCAATAATGTGTTTGTTAATTGTGTCTCAAGACACACAACCCTACTGTATGGCTAGATATATAGTAAAGAGAGAGAGAGAGAGAAAGAGAGATCACATTAGAGTATATCTGCCTGGATTTCACTGTCCATCACCACCATCAACCATGTCCTCACCTGTTCTCCTCTTGAGTAAGTTTCAGCTGGCTGTCCAGTCTCAGGGCCAAAACTTGTTTCTGATGTAGAGCATCATTCAGCCTCTCCTCCAGCTCCTCAGTCTGACATATAAAACACAATGCACGGACACAATCACAAGACTATTACTGCAACAAAGATCCTTTTGGAAATGGCAGTTACTGGGGACAAACTTGTGATAAGTCACGCCCACATATCCACATAAACACTGTGCAGCTTTCCTTTCCTTCTACCTTGGACATGTTGTCGGCCTTCATGTTGTCTATGATCAGGGTTTTCTGAGAGAGCTCAATTTTGAGCAGCTGGACGTTGTGCAGCAGCTCCTTCCTCTCGATCAGCTGGCGGGTCACCTTCTGGGAGCCGTCCCGCTGCTCGTCGGACGAGGAGACATCCTCGGTGGTGGGCACCGTTGTTTCTAGGCTGACGTCCTCCGACTCTAGGTCCAGGGAGCTGGAGACGTTGGCTGCTGTCGGCCTCAGCTGTTGCTTCTTGGGAGGCATTTTCTGTTGTTTTGGTCCTCTTTTTAGCGAGTTACTGGAGCGGAGATTGCGTGCTATTACAAAAGATTGTCCTCATACTCAAGAAAATTAGATATAAACGCCTAATTTAACGTTAAAGTGATACCCCGGAGCTGACAAGAGCACACGGTGAGGTGTTTTTGTTTTTAAGGGTCCCGCTCTGGGCCGCCTGTGTACCGCCAACAGCTCGACTACGATGGTGACAAGTGACGTTGACTACAGCGCCCCCTGCGGTAATGAACATGCACTACAACGAACGTCCACTTGTCTGTAGTTCATTTCTATGCACAGAGCATGCAGTACTTCCTCCTACAACATAGGGGGAGCTGTGAACTCGGACAACCGGTCCCTCTTCTGCCTTCTTCTGCTTTGTTTTCATTGAACAAGTATTGGATGGCCAACCAAAACTAACGTTGAACACCGATTTTTAAATTATTTTACATAAAAAAACGTTAAATCACGTTATGTATTGAGGCATAAGTTATGTATTATTTTCTTACATGGTTTCTTAATATATAGTAACATTTACGATTGATATCACCACCTGAAATCAAACTTCACGTGTTTGTCAAAACTCTGGGAAGGTTTCGTCGGCCCACTGAGTTATTTTACACATGGGCAGCTAACTCCCTGCTTGTCACCAAATGGTAGGAGAAAAACATCGGAATTTCATCTCTTGAGGAGTTAATCGTCATCATGTTGAAATCTAAAACCTTCGTGAAGAAGACTCGGGCTGGTGGGGTGATGAAGATTGTGCGCGAGCACTACCTGAGAGATGATATTTGGTGCGGAAGCGAAATTTGCGCTGAATGCAAACAGGAGTCCGCGGTGCTGCAGACAGACGCTTCCATTGAGAGCAACCTGTGCTCTTATCCACATTATGTGATTCCTGACACTAATGTTGTGCTGCACCAGGTAAAAAAAAATGTCCACACGGACTTGTAGCCCGAGTTGGTGGCTCCCATGTGTTGTGATAATACAAACTTTATCATCTCATCTTATGGTTATTGTGCTTCTAATATGTTAATACATCTATATAATCTTCTTTGTGTGTCTTTACATGACTACACTATCAGTATGTTGACATAGCTGCAGGGAGGTCTAATATAAATGTAGGGTATGGGGGTTTCCTTGATTCTTGGCCATTTTTATATCAATTTTTTTGTTGACACCCATACAACCTTTGCACCTGATTCTGGACAGCTCTGAGACTCTTCCCCCTTGTGTTTACAATGTCTGTGTCCTGCAGATTGACGTGTTGGAAGACCCCGTGATTCGTAATGTGATAATCCTTCAGACTGTGCTGCAGGAGGTTCGCCACCGCAGTGCACCAGTCTATAAGCGCCTGAAGGACATCATACATGAGAAAGAGAAACACTTCTACACCTTTACCAACGAACACCACAGGTACAAAGGCACCACGAACCTTTTTACTGCATCACGACATCTTAATTGCACAATAGTGATATGTAAAAGTAATCAGGGGAAAAGTACATTCCCCCTCACATTAAGATCTCCTTATTAGAACTCCCCTGTGATATACATTTGCTTGTGAAAAGTATGACTTTTGTCAACCTTACACATTCTTCCCAATACTCTCTATTCTTCCAGAGAGACATTCATTGAACGTGAACCCGGTGAGAGCGCCAATGACAGTAACGACCGCGCAATCCGCGTGGCTGCAAAATGGTACGGCCAGCACCTGAAGAAGGCCGAGTCCGAAGCAGACGGACTCAAGGTGGTCCTCCTCACCAACGATCAAGGGAACAAGCAGAAGGCCGAGGAGAGCGGCTTGCTGGTATACAGATGTAAGCGCTCTTTCTTCGGGGGGAAAGAAAATATGACGGGGAATAGCAGTAATTTCTTTCACATCGGTTTCCAAACACGCTGCATATCAAGAAGACAGCTTGTTGTAAATTCTACCACAACTTACAAAGGGGTTAACGGTCACTCTGAATGAACAACCACACATGCCTCCTCACTATTTCCTATTGTATTCTAGTATGCTTTCAAATGGCATCAGCTTCGTCACAAGTATTTATTCTCTTACGTTGCAGTTGAAGAGTACATCAAGAGTCTGTTAGGGAACCCTGAGCTTGTGGATCGTCTGGCTTTGTCCAATGATGACAAGGTAAACTCTAAAAGCTATTTCGGGATGCGTGATTTGTATCTGTACCCCCCCGTTTACGCCCCTGCCCTTTCTCTGTGCTCTTCTCCTTGCATTCATTTATTTTTCTTTCCTCTCTTAGCATGATATCACTAGCAGTAAGGTGTTATTCCCAGAGCACCTCCCCCTGTCCAGGATCCAAGCAGGAATCAAGAGCGGCACTTTCCTCCAGGGCACCTTTAGGGCCAGCAGGGACAACTATCTGGAGGCCACAGTCTTTGTTCAGGGAGAGGGGGAAGACAGCACAGAGGTGTGTGTGTGTGTGTGAGCGTGCATTCATCTGTAAATGTACAATGTTTGTCTGAACAATTATCCAAAATCTGGAAATGTAAGAATTTCTCAGACATCTACTGGGTTTTAGTGACAATTTGTCATGTCGTGGTTTTCCATTTAGCGGAATAACTACAAGTTAATTGACTGTAAAAACAAAATGGGAAAGCATGCAAACGTTTAAAGCTCCGTACTGTTCCTTCGTCTTGCTGCCAGGTTCTCATCCAAGGTCTTCAGAACCTCAACAGAGCAGTGTACCAAGATCTGGTTGCTGTGCAGCTGTTGCCGCGCAGTCAGTGGGTGGCGCCCTCCTCAGTCGTGCTGCAGGACGAAGGCGCAGCAAAGGACGATAATGAGGAGGACAAAGAGGAGGACGAGGAGAAATCAGTGAGTTTGGTATCAGGGTGCGGTGCTACACAAAAAGAGACTAATTGAATGACAACCCCAATGTGACTTTTGTAGTTGCAGTGTCTTAATAACCTTTGTGTTCCTGTGTGTTTGAGCAGTTGAGGATATCCGCAGCAGCTGAAGCAGCCAGGAAGCCCACCGGCCAAATAGTGGGAATCATCAAAAGGAACTGGAGGCCATTCTGTGGCATGCTCAATCTCTCCCAAATCAAAGAGGTAAGTCTCGACTTCTCTATAACACCGTATGTCATACACAGTTTATTTCTTGCTTGTTTTGAAAATTTGAAGCTGTTCATGAATCTCTGAATACTGTAGAAACTGTTAAGCATTTCCCTGTCCTATCCTCAGCCAACCATCTCTTTTCTTTCCTTTTTTTCTTACAGTCAACCCGACATCTCTTCACCCCGGCAGACCGGCGTATCCCGCGCATTCGCATTGAAACGCGCCAGGCATCCACGCTGGCAGGCCAGAGGATCATGGTGGCCATCGACGGCTGGCCCAAACACTCCAGATATCCCAATGTGAGTTGGAACCTCTTCGGACTGTCGAATCTTAGTTATCCTCCCTCTTCACTTGCCAAAGTTTGACAGAAAATGTAATTGTTTAGGTTTTATTATATTATATTTATATAAAGCTGCACTTCTCTAGCAAGGCATGTAATAATATGCACAAAAACACCAAGTCAGTCCATGGAGATAAATCAGTCCTTTCTTCTTTGTTAGGGCCACTTTGTGCGCAGTCTGGGAAATGCAGGGGATAAGGACACAGAGCAGGAGGTGCTGCTGCTGGAGCACGACGTCCCCCACCAGGCCTTCTCTCAGGCTGTGCTCAGTTTCCTTCCCAAGATGCCGTGGGCCATCACACCAGAGGTAATGAGATACACTCCGCATTATTCTGGCCACATCATTTATCGCCCTATGATTTGAAGGAACATGTGTTTCGGTCTGTGTATATATTAATGTTGATGTTTGTGGAACAGGACATGGGTAGGAGAGAGGACCTGAGGCCTCTGACGGTGTGCAGTGTGGATCCTCCTGGATGTACAGACATAGATGACGCCCTGCACTGTAGAGAGCTGGACAATGGAAACCTTGAGGTGCACATACTGGACACATACATTATGAAGTAGGAAAAAAAACATCTGTGTTTGTATTTCATATGGGCCTAAAGTATTTTATTGCTTTGTTTTGTAGGTGGGCGTCCACATCGCTGATGTCAGTCACTTCATCAGACCTGGCAACGCTATGGACAAAGAGGCTGCGAGCCGTGGCACCACTGTCTACTTGTGTGGCAAAGTAAGGAAACGCACACACAGACACACTTGCATCCGAGTGTTTTCACAATATCAGAATTTGAAGGTCACTACCAACATCCGCCTTCTTGTTTGGGAGCAGCGAACCTGTTTACAATGTAGTAAAACTATTTGACACCGTTGCCATGTTTTCAGCTGTTTGATTTTTGCTCCACCATCGTGGGCCCGATTACAGCTTAATCACACAAATGTCTCTTTTCACTATTCCATTCATCTTTTTTTATATCTAAATACAGTATATGCCCTGTGACGATGCCAAACACACTTAGTATTGAAAGTTTATTAGATTTATTTAATAAAATCAGGGCGGTTGTATTGAAAATTTGGATATTTCATGCTAACCAATAAGCTTACCGTTTACCACTAGATAGTTGATTTTAGAATTTGATTGATTCGTAAAAACATATTTTGAAAACTAAAACAATTTATATTGTGTGTCCATCAGAGGATAGATATGGTTCCTGAGCTGCTCAGCTCCAATCTTTGTTCTCTACGCTCCAATGTGGAAAGGTGAGGAGACACTAACATACACTAACACTCTCATCATAATAAATATCATCAGCGCTCTTTCAGTGAATAAACCGATGACTGTTTCGCTGTTAAAATGTTTGTCTCTGATTCAATTTTTTCTTACCAGGCTGGCTTTCTCATGTATCTGGGAGATGAACCACAAGGCTGAAATTATCAAGACCCGGTTCACAAAAAGTGTCATTAAATCCAAGGTAGAGTACCAACACACGATGTACGATGAAATGCACTCAATGCTTTTGCAGTTGATGTGTGAATTTAAATGCACTGTGATACTACCACCAAGATGTTTTCAGGTGTGGGTTTTGTTAATGTCTGTTCCCTTGTCTTACAGGCGTCTTTGACCTATGCTGAGGCCCAGATGATGATTGATGACTCCGCCAAGAATGATGACATCACCAAGAGCCTGCGAGGTCTCAACAAACTCGCCAAAGTCCTCAAGAGGAAGAGGATAGAGAAAGGGTAAGGACTGGAAGTTAGGAGTGATGGAGGCTGAAGAATAGATTTACAGAATGAAGGAGGATGCATTCTAAGGCTTTGGCCAGGAAATGTTATTAACAACTTAAAATAGAAATCAAAAGCACTGGCTGTATTCAACAGGAAGAGTGTTCTATGTCACATTTGATCTCTTTCAGGGCGCTGACACTGTCATCCTTAGAGGTCCGATTCCACATCGACAGTGAAACCCACGATCCCATTGACCTCCAGACCAAAGAACTCATGTAGGTGACTTCAAAAAGGAGCTTTCTGCAGAATCCTTTTTTATATATAACCCTTTTCTCCACAAAACTTAATTTCAATGTTTGTCCCGCTGTGTGTTTTGGACATATGCTTATCTCTTGTTTATTAGGGAGACGAACTCTATGGTCGAGGAGTTCATGTTGCTGGCCAATATTTCAGTTGCCCGGAAGATTTACGATGAATTTCCAGACTGTGCTATGCTGAGGAAACATCCAGCTCCGCCTCCATCGAACTACGACATCTTGCTCAAAGCTGCAAAGTCCAAGGTGAGCGGAGATGGATGGCCATGCAGAAAATGTCTTCTTGTCGTTTTAAGCTTCATGCTTGTCTGAGCTTGAGCTAATTTCATCAGTTTGCCTTGTTATGAATGGAGGATGTTGTCCATCAATTGGCAGTATATTCATATATCCAAAATGTGTATGTGAATATAATTTAAACCTGATTCCTGTCAACCCTGTGTGACCTTTTCTCTCCAGGATGTGGAGATCCACACGGATTCGGCGAAAGCCCTGGCTGACTCCCTTGACGTGGCCAGAGTGGACGGCTTCCCGTACTTTAACACGCTGCTGCGCATCTTGGCCACTCGCTGCATGATGCAGGCTGTCTATTTTTGTTCTGGCATGGACAGCGATTTCCACCACTATGGCCTTGCTTCAGCCATTTATACACACTTCACGTCCCCTATTCGGAGGTACGAAAACAGATATTCTTCACATCTTAACGAGATGTATAACAAAGACGTGCACAACTGAGACACTACAGCAGCACAGTTCTTACTAACTTCCTTATGTCTTCCATATTTTTCCCCTTTTCTCTCTATCTGAACCTCTACCTCCTCTTCATCTGCTCCTTTGCACAGGTACGCAGATATTATAGTTCACCGCCTGCTGGCAGTGGCCATAGCAGCAGACAGCACCTACCCAGACTTGATGGATAAACAAAAGCAGTCAGCGCTCTCCATCAACCTCAATTACAGACACAAAATGTCACAGTACGCACAGAGGGCATCTGTGGCCTTCCACACACAGGTAAACAAAATGTCTTCTTCAGCGTTCGGTTGTACTCAGCTCCACCCTCTCCTGTCACTTCTGGTTGCAAAAAACCAAGATGGTGACGGCCAAAGTGCCAAACTCGTGACTTCAAAGCCGTAGTCCACAAACCAATCAGTGCGCCTCTTATTTATAATCTATGCCAGAACCATCGTGATAAAGAATTAGCTGTTCGTTTATGACCCAATGAGCCTTTGGAATCCAACAGACCTCTCACCATACTGCATCATTCACCATAAAGTCATGCTTATAATGCAAATGATCTTTTTCCAGTTGTTCTTCAAGAGCCGAGGCATTCTGAACGAAGAGGGATTTGTTCTGTTCGTGAGGAAGAACGCAATCATCGTACTCATCCCAAAGTTTGGCCTGGAAGGAACGGTCTTCTTTGATGCCAAAGACAAGGCGGGCCCAAACCTGTATTTTGATGAAGAGGTATAAAGTTTTTAGTTTTTTTTTTTTTTTTTTATAGCTGGTTAGATCAACACTGTTAAACTAAAACTATCAGAGGATGCTGTGCTTTAAAGATCTCTTCTATAAATGTTTTTAGGGTCCCACTCTGAAAGTAGAGCAGCACACCTTCCACATATTTGACAGGGTGAAGGTCACCATCAGCCTGGACGCCTCCAACATTCAGCACCAGAAGATCCGCATGTCTCTGATTGAGCCTGTGGTAAGGACTGACTAACGACCAGTGGTACACAGTTATGGCTACCTGTACATCTTTCATTTTAGCCAAAGAGATTTGTCTCTTGAGGAAGGTCAACATGTTGTTTTCAGTTTGTTGAGAATTTACTCAAAACTAGCAGCCTTTTAAGTTAATTTTCTTTATTTCAGATCTCCGGTGTGAGTGTTCCAGCCCCAGATGTTGAACCACCGGCCAAGAAACCAAAGCTGGACCACTGACGCAGAAAGCAGAGCAGCAATTCACCCGAACCACCAGATCAAGAAGTTGCAAAAGTCTATATACGTTGACTCTGTAAACTGTTATATTTTGAGCAACGGTGCCCATTTTAATGAATCAACCCGTGTGAAGCTGCACCGCTCTGCTCTTTTTATATGATGCGAGACACTTGTTGGTACATAGAACAGTGGAACTTGTCAACAATGTAGTTACAAGCAATAAAGTGTTATTGTTTTTACCTAATAGTTTGTGTTATGTAAGCCCAGTGTGATTAAATCTTCTGGTTCATAATGGAGACAAGTCGTTATTGTCCACAGCGGTACAAAATTTACGGCATGTGATCGGGTGCCAGGTGATCTTCTAATTCAACGTGTAAATAAATGGATTTCATTCTGTAATGTACACAAGTTGCCAGAGTCCATAAAAAAGCATCAAAATAGACTAATTTAAAAAAAGAGCCAGGGATGGATTTGTAATGTTTATTCATTTTATCTGTGAAATATCAAAGTTTGTTTATTATCTGGCTCCTGGCCCCGAGCAATGCAAGTAGAGTATCCGTGGTCCAGTCCTGTTTGCTTACCACAGTGATGTAACCATTAGGTCAGGATACACAGAATACATTGTAGAAACTACCAACTCAAAAACAATGTCTTCTATATATATATTTTTTTTTTTTAAAGACAAATGGCTCAATCAGCTTTTCATTGGCTAGTGGCATTATTCAGGAATAAATATAACAATCCAAATAAGATCCACAAGCAATCTGTATTAACAATAAAATCATAAAAAAAGAGAAATCATGATAAACTGTTTTATAAAAAGATAAATACAGTACAAATCTGATGTCATCTGAAAGTCAAGTTATCAGGTTGATCGTGTCAGCGACGAATAAAAATGAAATGATGACTTCAGCGTCAATACAGCATTCAAGGAGATTACCATTGTGCAAATTTAATACAGAAATACTTTTTTTCTCTTCCCCTTTATCACACCAGTAATCAGTACTCGGTCCATAAGAACTGTTGACTTATAATAATTGCTTATCAGTGTCTTACACTGGGATTAAGAGGGGCTATGGGTTAGTATTCTCCCTTCCAGCCTGTGATGAAACACTATAGTATGACAACGTGAACTTTAAACCTTAAAAATATTAATAACCAGTTGAGAAACCCCTCAGTTCAAACAGACACCAATCCCCCCTAACCAAATCAATGCAACATAAACGCTTCAAAACAGTGTAAACTTTGTTGCATTTGGTTACAAATGAATCATCTTAAGCTTCCAGTGGAAGAGGCGTCCCTTTAAAATGCATCGATCAGATGGCTTAGTGGTGAGGATAAAATACCTGGAAAATGAGAATCTTATTGTTAGTGACATGAAAAGTAAAATGAAAAATGAATTAAAAAAAAAAAATGTTTGTGAAGTCTGCATGACAATTTCAGGATTGTGTTTTAAATAAGTGCTGATACTGCATTAGCTCTAAAGACACAAACTCACGTATCCATCAGTCTGTGTGTAAAGGGTTAACTTACCTTTATTTTAGTGTGTCGAGTCAGTTGCAAGGCTTCTTCTGCCAGGTTTGAACTGAAGGACTCTTTGCTGTGACAGTCAGAGCCGAGGCCGTCTATAAGGCTGGCAGTGCCTGCTGAGGTAGTGTTGTAACCGCTGTCCACCTGAATGCACCCGAGAAGCAGACAAACATCTCAACATGAAAAGACAAATAAGAACTTAAATATAATCGTAAAACAAAGAAAAGAACAAAGCAACTGAGTTCTGCTCACACGAACCTGCATGCTAGAATCGTAGCGTATGCTGCTTCCCTCTGCCAGAAGAGACGCAAACATACGAGAGCTTTCTGTTGCCGACACATTGCCCATACGAGAGCTGGTCAGCTGTGCCGAAAGCCCCGCACCTTCCTCCTCTTCATCCTCCAACCTCCCTTCCGTCTCGGCCTCCCTGCCCTCCTCCATGTTCACGGGTTCCATAGGATCCAAGCTAACTCTCTCAGCGTCAGCGAGGTGTGCGTCGCGGGCCAGCGGCGAAGTTGGATCTAGCTCCATAAGGGGGAGAGAAGAGGAGGAACAGGAGGAGGAAGATGGAGAGAGGAAGGGGAATTGATGCTCAGCCTCCTGATTGTCTTGAAGCTGCGGGTTGAGGATCGGGGAGATGAGGGGTGGAGAGGCCCAGCAGCGGACTCTGGGCCGGGGCTTCGGTCTGGCGTTGTGCTGGGACTCGTTGTGGCAATGCAGCTGGTGCGGGGAGCAGCTACGGATGGGTGAGCAACCCTCGACAAATGGACTCACGTTGCAAGGAGTGACATTTTTGTCCAGGGGAACACCCAGTGGAGTAAAATTGCTCGGCAGCTTCCTCTCAGCTAAAGAAAGAACAGAGAGTTAGATTCCGTTTGAAGAGAAACAATAAACTTGAAACAATTCTTCCTTATTCCGTATGCGTGACAAAACATATAGTCTACCTGAGCATATGGGTGTGCGTGCTGCATGTGCAACAATAGGCGAAACTGTGGGCGAGGCGAGGCCAGCGTGAGACGACTTATCAGGGAACAGAGGACTGGGGATGCTGCCGAGGCTGCAGTCCCGGAGGCAGCCGTGCTGGATGGGACTGGACGAGAACTGACCCTATAGTAAAGACAATGCAAAGTGTTCATTTACTAAACAATTTGATCCAAATATAAGGGAAAAAAGACATTAACTCCTTGCTAAAAAGCACTTTTAGCTAAAAGGTTAGTTACTCACGTGCTGAATAGATTAGGCAATAAACAGAATGTGGATTCTGGGAATAATCATCATTTGCATCCCTACACATCTCCACTCACCGTAGAGGGAGTCAGAGCCGACACGCCGCAGGACAAAGGGGAGAAAAAGACAGCGTCTCCCTCAGAACCTGCGACCCGTCCTAAGGATCCCTCTCCTCGGTGGCGAGAAAGCCTCTCCTCCGTGATGTGGCTTCTCTCTGGGCTTGGTGGGCTGGAGCTGTCGGAGCCGCTATAAGTGCCCCGGCCATCGAGGAAGAGTTTCCGTCTCAAGGAGGAGGAACTAAGACTCTCCTGCACAGCATCGCAGGCTTCATCGCAGCGGTAATAATCCCCTGAGGAGAGGGTAGAAAAAGACAGTGACTTGACAGTAAAATACTCTCTGAATTTATTGTACGGATGTTTATTTAAGGCTTACCCAGTACTTTCTCCAAATCGAAAGCCAAGGGTAATGAAAGAGTTGTCTGACAAGCAACTGTAAAAGAAACATTATAGAAATGAATCAAAAACAAGTAAGAAGATGGTGTAGACGATTGAACACTATTTGTAGAAAGTGATGTCAAAACCCTCTCAAAGATAACACCAACCTGAGACTCTTTCTGGCTCCTCTGCAATCATTGCAGACTTACCTACAAGTGCACAATACAGAAACATGAACAAGAAATGCTTAAATAACATACAAAACCAAAATAAAGGCAAACAAAAGGGATGACAATGGGACTAGAAAAGACTTTAGTCGTTAAAAGTGAAATAACAATCAGATGAACTTACTTTTCGTGTACATCTGTGGGCCTTTACGAGCTTCTGGTGCTGCCCAGGGCGAGGGCACAATGGCTCCTTTGGTGAAAAACTTTATTGGGAGACAGACAATTTACATCATTTACAAAATGAATCAATAAATTGTGAATATATTAACTCATCTATCCAATGTGATTTGCTTTGATAAGAATCTCATACCTGCTCAATAGCATTCTGTCGCTTTTCCTCAATGTCAGAATCCATCCTAGATGGGTGGAGAACACATTCGACACAATTTGCATTTAACACACCAGGATATGACTTTTACTCACAATGGCGTCCTTGATACCTACTGTCACTACGGTGTTTCACAACATACCTCGTCTGGCTGAGGTAAAAAGACTGCCGCTGGATGTCCTCTGGGTCTATGTGCACTGGGATAAGACTGGACATCTCATCAATAGACCAGTTAAACTTGGGTGGAGTCTGAGGGAGAAACAGAGGAGGAAGTGAGTAGAGCAAAACAACATGTGGACATATGACAGGACTTAGATATTTGCAGTAAGGCCACATAGTAGTAGGTCTAAATATTTGAGGGGATGGGTGTGAGGTGTTCAAACTGACCGTTTTACAAGGCTTGGACTTAAAGACAGAGGGGCTTGGCACCAGGGGTTCACGGAGGTGGTGGTAGTCATTGGGACTTTCAAACGGGTTTCTTATTGAAGGCCTGCCTGGAGTCTCCGGAGTGATCTGTAACGTTAGCTCGACACAGTCCCCCATCTTAGGTCAAATATTCCCGGTCTGCATGAAGGAAAAGGACATTTCAGACAAACAATTGACAAAGGCACAGTCCACTCAAACGACAGCTTTTGGTAAGTCAACGTTCTTTAAGTTACATTACTTCCCCTGTTAGCTTCAGAGGAAGCAATTAGCTAGCTTTAACTCTGTCCTCTTTCGTAACACACCACTTTACTGAAACATAAAAGGTACATATTAAAATTGGCTAACGATAAATAAACATACACCATTGATACTTACAACTAACTGTTAAATGAGCCAGGACTTTGAACACCCAGCTAAATGCATTGAGTAGTCGGCAAACAATCGTCAGGGAGAGAGTTCAAACCAACGTTTATTTCAATTTCCCCCATAAGGCCCACTAGCCAATAGAAACATTGCAGGAAGTTCTTGGCAACCAATCAACGAAGACATGTCACGTCACTTCCGCCGACAGTTTCGTGTGTTAGCTTAGCAGGCACGGTAGCTAACTAGCTGCTAATGCAGTCCCTTAATGACAGTGCTTTTCAATTATTTGGGAGGTCGTATCTAAAATGAATGCGACACGTTTAACGTCTGGTTTAGCTATTTAAAAAACATAATATTGTATCGCGTAAGATACTTCAAGTTGTATTAGTTAGCCACCTGCTAGCAAGCGTTTACTAACGTAATTAAGACTAACGTTATTTAGACTAACGGTACACTATGGCAAGTGCAGCAAGCGCAAATCTAAACGCAGTCCGGGAGACCATGGACGGTAGCGTTAAATATATATTTTACATCAATGAGCATGCAGTGGTTTGTGTATTTGTAAAAAATAGTGTTTTTGCTAACCCCTAGCTTGCTTGCAATCGTATTGCTAACAAATTGCATAGGACGTGAAGCTGTCCAATGTTGTATTGTGACTAGAAAATGAACCTCAATAATGTTTTGGTAACTCAACGTGACGCCTTCTTCCTCCAACAGTGCTCCTCGAGATCTCCAGGTTGCTGAACACAGGTTTGGACATGGAGTCTCTGTCGATATGTGTGAGGCTGTGTGAGCAAGGCATCAACCCAGAAGCTTTGTCTGCAGTCATCAAAGAGCTGCGTAAAGCTTCTGAAACCCTCAAGGTACAGAAACAGGCTCCCAAAGAGCTCACTTTAGTTTAATAACAATAACATAAACTAACTAACACTGTTGAAGAGAAACTGTTGTGGACTGTAAAGGAGGGTTAAGTCCCAGTCCTGTTTACTAACCTCAGTAACATGCTTCACAGTGATCTCATAATTTATCATGGTGATGCATCACTGCCACTTTTGTATTTGTTTTCTCTTTCAGGCTCCTGAAAACTGCACTAACTGAAGATGCAGCCCGATCGTCTCAGTTTGAACTCTAATGGGATCAAGCCCCATTCCTGGATCTGTACCTACGACGGGCTCTCCAGCCAATCAGATATGCCTGTGTGTCGGCACTGTGTCCTCTGTGCTTTGACTTGTGTCTTGAGTTGTTGTGTGGAGGTATCAACCTCGGTCCTCTTCCTAAACACAAATCTTCTCCCGACATTAGGGCATGCTCGGCCATTCTGCCTCATATTTGCTTGCAAGTTTCTCCTCCGGCCATTTATAAAGTGGAAGATCAGAATGGTTTTAGCATTGACATCCTGCCTCAATTTAAGAGCATACTTTCAATTTCTGATAGTCAACTTGTGTTGCACTTTTCATGAGAATTTTTTTTAATGATGTTGTGAAATATCATTTGCTATAAATTGTATTTTAATTTTGTGTATGCATAATGCATTTTTTGACTTAAACCTTTTGATATTTCCATTGTCTGCTCAATTAAGCATCAATGATGGCTCAAAGTCTAAATTAAAATGTTGCTGTCAATGACCACAAGGTGGTGTTGTGTCATTCTTATTCTTATCTGAGACATAGGTGTT
The DNA here is from genome assembly GCF_004355925.1 of Anarrhichthys ocellatus. NCBI lineage: Eukaryota > Metazoa > Chordata > Actinopteri > Perciformes > Anarhichadidae > Anarrhichthys > Anarrhichthys ocellatus. Next base: position 6,589,712 of record NW_022280033.1, on the reverse strand, counting down.
TATTAGGCGTTATGTTTTAATTCTGTGTTTCCACTCTCACAGTTTCCCTGATGTCTGAGAGCAGTGAAATACTGAGACTTCATCGGGTACTTTTCAAATAATAGTTTCCTTATTTAACGTGATGTCTTTTTTCCTATGCGGCCTTGATCCCATTGTAGAACAACAAAGCATTTTTCCCCAGTGATGTAATTCTTAATGGCTTTCAAATGGGACTTGAAATTTTCTGAAGGATTGTGCAAAGGAAATGATCTTTCCTGTCACACTAGGTGAAAGGGAAAAAGATACAAACACGGCGCATGCAGGGGTGATCACATCAAAATGTACAAAAGACATGAACAAGGGTCATTCTTTACAGCAGGATGTCCTGTTGATCTTAAATCTTACCCCCTTAATGTCTATCAACACACACACAAAAAAATAATTTGAGATTTATTGCAAACTTTACAAAAAAAACGTGTCTTTGATCAAGCAGAAATGAAGCCCCTACATCATGTGTCTCACCACACAGAGCATTGTTTTGTTTCTCCACCGTCTGTGAAATAGCTCTATTCATCTTCGAGACGAGGGAAAATGCTGAGAGCACAAAACATTCCTCCACAGGCCAATATACAGGCTAGAAGCGACCTCTCATCCGAAAGGGCTCGAATCAGTAGCTTTTGAATGTGTGTGTGTGTGTCCCTCCTGTGTGTGTGAGAGTTTAGGTGTTCATGCAGCGCTGTAGATGTCTACAAATGAGTAGCCCCCAAGCCATCTGACAGTCACGCCTCACCCCTCACAGGCACACCACAGAGAAAGCCAGCGAGCGAGCAGGAGAGTGCACGAGTGTGTGTAAGCAGTTCTGTCTTCCTCTGCTTTGTCTCGCCATCTTGACTGACAGGCCGTGAGTCTAAATCTCTGTACCGCTGCTTTGATCTCTTAACACAGTATCTCTGTGTTCCTCAATACCAGCATCGTGTTAGCCAAGTATGAGAGGCATACAGATACGGCGCAGTGGCTCTCCTTGATCGCTCGTTGAGCCTAAACAACCTCTGGCCTCCATGGGGGGGCGAGCTGCAGGAGATGTTGACGGAGGGAGACCCACATCGAGGATCCTTTTCTATTACAAAGAGTTATGCATGGCTTGATTGGCTACTGTGTGCGTGAGATTCAGGATTCATTGCTTTCTGTTTGATGTGTTTGAAGGGTTTCTCCTGATCCCAGCCAGATACTTTGATCTCTATAAAACAAAATATTCTCAAATCCCATAGTCCTGCCTGAGAGATTAGCGTCCATATATGCATAAACATCTAAGAGGTGTTCAACTAGGCCACTGGTCAGGTCACATGACTGTATCAACGAAAGCAGGTCCTCACATCTGAACTTCTAAAGGTGTTTATGTTTGTATGTCTGATAATTATCCAGGCAGAGGATTATTTTTCTGATAAATGAGGGCAGTCTCATTTAAAAGTGAAAGATTACGGTTGAGGTGTGCACAATGGATATTACAAAAATAATTAGACTGGACTGATTAGAAGTTTCTTATGCATAAGGAAAGATGGTCTGTTGATGTTTGTACGAAACTAAATTACAAACACAGTGTCTCATGAAAACAACTACAGTGTAGAGTAGAAGGAGAGTTTAAGCAAAAGTCAAAGATCTCTATGTGCACAGTTATATTTAGGTTACTAATTACCTTTAGCAATAAACAGGTAGGTCTAATGGTCTCCCTGCAGGGAAAAGGCTTTGTTTGTTATGTCCATTTCATTGCAAATTATATGATAATATCATGGCTAGAATATTAAGTTTTAAGACTTTATTACTGATGAGTTTGTCTGGTTAGATGTACAAAGAAATAACTTGAGTGGTGTTTTAGGACAGGAACTTTTTCAATTGTTGAGACAAAATATCTAAGAAGTTATTATCTTGGCTGTCAGATGTTTCATTGTTGACAAGGTATTTTTGGTGTTTAATAAATCCATGTGGGCTGGGAATTTGTATGACACATAATATTTACTCATGTATCAGGTACTTGTCCTTTACTTAAGTATTTTTATTGTATGCCACTTTATGCTTCTACTCCATTATATATAGTACTTTAATATAATTTGGGGTATATAGTATTGTTAACTCCACTACTTTTATCCGACAGCTGTAGTTATTTTGCTGCTTAAATAGTTCAAAAGACTATAATATGCATATAAAATATGATGCATTGTGATACACTAGATTTAACCACGGTGTGTAGAATGAGTGGAATTGTAGCTCCACAGCGGCTTAAGTTTAACATCTTCAACAGACCATGCCGATTTCATTTCTTACAATTACAATTTTGAAGGCTGGACTTTTACTTCTAATGGCTGACAATAAATTACATAACTAACTAAATGGATGGCGGTATTTTCTAAATCCTCTGAAATCCAATTATTGACACCGTAGATCAGTGTACAGAGATCATACTTTATATAGGTCTGTATATCGAACCCTCATCCTTCAGCACTGTGAGGCTTCACTGACTGCTTTTTCCCCAAGAGGAGCTCTGTGACCTTGTTAGATCTTCCTCCAATGCACCACCCTTGATCACATACAGGCCGCACTTAAACACCGTAGGATTATACTATTTAGGTCCCAATTAAATTCACAGCAAGGAAATTGGATCATAAACTCTTTAAAGGATCGTTAACAATCATTAGACAGGATAATGGCATGGCAATCAAAATATGTTAAAAATAATAAAAAAAACTTCCAAAGTCTTTTCGTGACTTTGTTATTTTTGGACATTTTCCAAGCTGATTAATGTAGAATTGATTGATTTACAGTTGTAATTAGCTGTCTCCTGCATAGATGCATAATAATCATATATCTCCCTGCTTGTTTGAAAGTATTAATTGGTTTCATTAACAAAAGCAGTTAATTGAATAACAATTAACAAAGTTGGTGATGGCATCGACGTAGCGCGTGCAAACTCCCTTGTGTTTTCCTTATGATGATAATGAAACCACCTTTTTATCAGATTGGAATTTTGTGTGTTGGACTATGTAATGACTAATATGATATTGAGCTTATTAGTTTATTCGAGTGGCTCACTGAGGCGTTAAGCTGATGTTGAGCACGTTGTGTTTAACAGGTAGGCACCATATGCTGCCTTAATCAGACATTGGAATCACATTTGGTTGTTAAATTGTCTTCCAATAAAAGCAGGTAGTAAAACAACTCAAGTTAATTCAATTTCAGGCGAGTTTGGGTGAAGTGAACAGCTGTCCGTGTTTGTTGAATTGTTTTAACATTCCCTCTCTTGTTTTTTTTGTTCTTCCTTTTTTTTTTTTTAAAAGGTTTAACTGCAACAGCCTGTTTGTTCTTCAACTTTTCTTGTAGAAAATAGAGATGGAGGGTGGACTAGCTGTCCACTCTCCTTAAAAGAAGACAATGCCAGGCATATTGTAGTGACAGCTTGCATTGTGTGTATGTGTGTGTGTGTGTGTGTGTGTGTGTGTGTTTAAGAGAAAGAGAGAGGAGACGGGACAGAGCATGTGTGCGTGTATGTTAGAAAAACAGCAAAATAGAGAATGTGTGTATGTGTGTGTGCATGTGTGTTGCAGTGACAGCTTGTATTCTCCGTGATTAATGATGTGCTGTGTGACTTGATAAGTGCTTCGGAGGACCAACGCTTGTTTCAATTAGACCTTGTGAAGGTCGCGACGCCGTGCCGGCCTCTCATTATCATATCCATAATCAATCCACATTATCAGAGGAGAATGTGGAATGGATGTGTGATATCTTGGTCATACACACACATTCGGAGATGAGCGCACACACAGACACCTAATCACATACCAAAACACAATGACGTACACTCTCACTCACAAGACCACGCACACACACACACACACACACACACACACACACACACCCTTCACTCCAAGTTGATTTGAACCATAACAGTGGCTGTCGGAACGGATTGTCTGTTCAGATTAAGAGTGTGTTTCTGAGAATTAAGCAGCGTTGATGGTGGTGGCATTTCAGATCCCCTCTGCAGACACAAATGCCAAAACATCATTCTGTCATCCCCTCCTTCTCTCACACACACACTCGCATACGCACACTTAACCAGGACCCTGGGGCATTTTTAATAGAGGCGAAGTGATTCGTATGTTTTTACTCCTCTAATGAGAACAGATTGAGTGGTATTTACACTTCATCGGCTGATCTAACCACCTACACATTTCCCTCATGCTTCTGCTGCTCACTGGCCAAAACAGACATGTGGAAAGGACCAGAGCTTGGCTTTCAAACAGCAACACAACATGAGTATTATCTCCGTCTCTTTGGCTCATGATGGCACTACGGCAAGATAAATATGAACAGGAAAACTGTAGCTAGATTTAGTTTCTGAAAGGAGGCTGTGTGTATTTGTCTCAGACAGTTAAAATGCTGAGGAAAAGGAGTCTGAAACCAGATTCATATCTCTGGCAAGCACATTGGTCCAGGGAATGTTTCATTTAATCAGTAAGTCTACCTGAGCTCAAAACATAGGCCCTACAAAAACGGCAAACACAGGTCACCTATTTCATCCAAAAACATTCAAACAACAAGCTAATGTAGACTAAATGATACAATAACATGAATCAAGGCAAAAATCACACACTACTGGGGCAATAATATGACTCAAAGATATAAAAAATTAATCAACTCTGTAATATTCAGTGCAGGGAGAATTTCCCCCAGGTGGTCAGGATTGCAAAGTCTGATGAGGGGAAACTTAAAGTACTTGAACTAGCATCGCACTCCTCATTCTCAAACTCACGATGGACAGTTAAAATAAAGGATAATAATCGATGCAGCAGAAGCAGAAATATCATCTTTTTTTTCTTCCATGCATCCTTTTTTCTTGTAAAAACCTGCTGCCTACGTTACCCTCAATGCAACTTGATCGCAGACAGTTTAGTCTGAGATCTGGGTGTGTTATGCTAGTAGCGGCTAATGTGGCCCCGAGCCGCTGCGCTAGCCTCATGCACAGCGAGCTACAAAGGGTTCATTTATTTTCTAACTCCACACCCGCAGATTATTTTCATTTTCAAACTTGTAGTCTTCAGTCCAAGCCGATGCTGACTCAAGTGACATCACTTCACATCACAAAAAAATACTTGGCAGGTGATTGGATGAACCACCTGTCAATCAAAGTCCGGCAGAAGCCAGTCAGGTGAAGAGCTAAAACATCTCTTCCTTCGAGAAAAGCCTTGAGCGTCTAATATAACTGATGTTATTGCAGCATTTACGCTCGCTTCGTTATAGGAGCCGCCGTTATTGCTTTGAACAAAGGAACGTCACACACACCTACACCACGCCTGTAACTGCCAGTATCTCCTCACTGAAAGCTATCCGACCACTGTGGTTGTGACACAAATGCAGTATGCTACTAGATGCCTAGATGCCTAACAAGATGGATTTTTGTGTGATCTCGTGATATTGCAAGAATCCAGCCAGGTAAGTAGTCCGCAAGACCTGTAAACAAACTCGGTAGAGGTCCCCTTTAATATTACACAGTTTATGTATTGTTTCTTTCTTCTTCTGGTTATGGCACGCTGTAATTTTATACTTCACTTACTGGAGAGATTTTGCAGCAAGTATCGGTTCATTGTTTCATTTCATGTGAGTTTAAGCACAATAGCTGCTGAAGGAATTAAACCTATGACCTTCCTGTTGTGAGACAAAGTCACTTCCCACCAGGGCATCCTGCAACCTACTGCTAACAGGGTTCTCTTAAATAAATGGTTGCTTAGCAGACCGCGGATGGATGAAGTAAAATGAAAAATTATACAAAATCTACCATCTAAGGTTATAATCACAGGTAAGTTCTTTAGGCTGACTTATTACTCATCAGGCCCTTGTTCATGTCACCATTTGTAACTGGGTTCATATCGGTAAATCTATTATCAGATGACGCCACAAGCCTGAAAAGTTCCAGTGCACTGCGGCCTGGAAGGTTAAAACTGAACGTCTCACTATATTAAACACTTAAAGGTGGGAATGAATGAGCTGTGCATAACACTGATGGCTTTATCGTGTATTTTCCACAGATGGAGAAAGAGAGTCGTGACATTTCTCTTTGGCAAGGAAAAGGCCATACTCAGCAGGAGTTATCAAAGGCAAAAAGTAAAAAGTTCGAGTTAGCTATCTCTCTCTCCCCTTCTCTCTCTCTCTCTCTTCCCCTGGAGATACTCATGTTAAGCATAATTAAGCAGATTTGATTAGCATCAAGCCTGGCTTCCTCTCTTGACTTTTAATGAATGTAAATCTACCATCTACATCCTAAAGATTAATTTCTGCCAATTAAAAAACACAAGAGGGCTTATTGGAGAGAGAGGGGGGGTCGGGAGGAAAAGAGTGTTAAAGTCCTTTGAGTTGGAGTACAGTCGGAGTTTTATCCTCTTCCCCCCTTGTCTTATGGTGAGTCTCTGGAGATCTGTGTCTCTCTCTCCCTCACGACCAAGATCATTATCAGCACAATGTTCCGTGAAAGCCACTTTGAAAGGACTGCGAGCTCCATATGTAAATGATGGGAGTGTGTGTGTGTGTGTGTGTGTGTGTGGACTAGATGAGTAAAACAGGACAGTTAACAGGTAAAAGGGGTCAATTTGTCAAGACAAGGTTATTTCCCCCTGAGCCTTTGTACAGTCTCTCCTCTCTCTGTTAGACTCTTTTTGGATCCCTTTTGATTCAAATTCTTGTTGATTTAAGATCATGATGGTACAAACATTACAATAATGACAAAACAATGGCACCCAGCAATGAGGTGCAACATGAATTAAATGTAAAACATCCTCTAATAAGGCACCTGATTTACATATTTGGGTTTTTCACTGACAAAATTTAATTAAACATGGATGAATAAGTAGTTTGGCAAGCGCCTTTTCCTTAAGTTCACCATGCTTTCATTCTTACCATCAAACAAAAATGGACAGATACCTTATTGTTCCTACTCAAGTCTTAATATCAATTCATGTTCAATTTGAACTCTTATTTAAATTCAAACTCTTAAATTGAACATGAAGATCACACCGTAAACACCTCAGAGTTTATATACCACTTCTGTATAACTGATATGATTTAAAATGTAGTTTTTATAAGTCTTTATTCAAGACTCTTCTCAAGTTTCTGTTTGTATTTTATTCCTCTGCTATAATCAGATTTAACAAGTCTCTCATATAGCAGTTAAACATGGAGAAGATTTGCTCTCAAGACAAATAACTACAGTAATCAAGACGTGTTTTTTTCAGAGATAATAGGCTACAATTATACAACTATTAGTCATAAACGATGTTGTGGGAAGCTGATGCCATGAAGGTTTAAACATGCTTTAAAGAAGACGGATTGAGTGCCATCAGAAGCATTAATATTAAAGTGTCGTTAGGCGTTCATAAATAGGCTTATCCAAAGTTTATGTAGGCTAATCTTTGCGCTCTCCCTCTCCTCTCTCTCCCTCTCTGTTAATGTGTCTCTCACTCTCTAAGAACAAACCCAGGCTCCACCTCTTTATGATAATGTGACAGTAGCATCTCCAGCTCGGAGACAAGCCTCCTCTCTTTCTCATTCAACTATGTGATCTGTTTTTTTTCCCCACACACGGACCCTGTCTCTACTCCTCTCCTCTTCTTGTATCCCCCCCTCTTCTCCTCCTCGGCGCACTCAATGCGCAGCTCCCTCTGCTTAGCAAAAGGAAACCGCATTTGTCCGGGGAAAGTTACTTTCTTAAAACAGTTTGAAGTTTACTTTTGTTTAAATCCTCGGACATGACTACTATGGCCACTCCGGCTGCTCCGGCTCTGCTCCCCGCCGCTACACTCGGGCACCACCCGTCGCCTAGTTCCGTCTCTCCGGCCACCAACTCCCCGCCACCTGCGGCCACCTCCGCCGCTTCCTCCCCGGCTCCTCCGGTGGCGCACCCGACGCTTCTTCACCAGTTCAGGGCGGACCTCTTGCTGGCGAACGGGACCCCGTTGAAAACCGGCGGAGCCCCGGTGTCCGGCGGCGCTAAGCCGGTGTACGCCACCCCGTCGCCCGTGGAGAGCACGCCGCAGAACAACGAGTGCAAACTGGTGGAGGTGAAAGGTGCCAATCTGGCCTCGTTCACGGTGAAGGACACGGAGCTCATCTGCCTGCCCCAGGCTTTCGACGTGTTTCTCAAGCACCTGGTCGGCGGGCTCCACACCGTCTACACCAAGCTCAAACGACTGGACATTGCCCCGGTGGTGTGCAACGTGGAGCAGGTCCGGGTGCTGCGGGGGCTCGGGGCCATCCAGCCCGGGGTGAACCGGTGCAAACTCATCTCCAGGCAGGACTTCGAGACGCTCTACAACGACTGTACCACCGCAAGGTGAGGCGCGCGTGGGGGACAGGAGAGAGGGGGGGACAGTGCGTCGTGATGGGGCTGATGTAGGGTTACCCGACTGATGTTTGAGGATGGGTGCAGCAGGTGGAGTTATCTAAAGCAGGTAGCTTTTAAAGGAGGGAACATCATTTTAGGGACTTCCACTCATCTTTAAACTGTCTGACATCAGACTACAGGTCATGACAAAAACTTCCAGGATTCATCACAAAAATCTAAATACTGCAAATTGTGAGTCTAATATAGTTAATGATAAGTTTGCAACAACTTTATGGGGTAGGCCTTCATCCTAATATTTCTGTAATATTCCAGGACATGGCTGTAACTTTACTCTGATACCTGCATGAGATTCCTCTTAATTAAAAACTAACAGAGTCTTCTAGAAGCCACAGTTAAACATGTAAGCGTCAGTATACAGGGACGAGGAATATTCCATGAATTCATTTATCTTAAAATATGATTTCTTTAATTTGTATCGGCGGTTGTATATTTACTTCCTCACTGCCGGGCCTGTCACTATTTACCATTTTGACAGATGATAAAAGCTGCGATGTTGTTGACGATAATTAATTTTAGTAATCCTAATAAAACTAATCTTTAAAAGTTTGTCATGTTATCAAACACTATGATCTCTCGCTCTCTCTGACACACACACACACACACACACACACACATACATACTGTCTCTCTCTGACACACACATACACACATAGACACACACATTGAATCTGACACTGTCATTCTGAGAAATTGATTCTTCACAGAAATTAATTAATTTTCATTTGGCCCCAAGCGGCAGCTTAAATCAGGACAAGCTCACTCACTCACTCACTGATCCCTTTGCTCTCTCTCTCCTTCCCTCTCCCCCTCTCCCCCTCCTTAATAACTCGCTGTCTTATCATATCTACACTCTTTAGCCCTGAGCATCAGAACAGAGGAGATGATTAAATGAATTCTCGGTATTTATGATGCGATTATGTAAATTAGCTGTTTTGCAGAACTCCGATGGTGACCAACTACATGGGTCATCAATCCAATGGGATGTTTGGATAAAAGGGCCATAATTTGGCTGGGATTTGTGGTTTCCTGGTGCCTCAGTCTGCTGTTGTGCAGACCACATGCTCATAACAGCATGGGTTTGAATCCAGTTGAGGGTGGATTAGCCTTAGTTTGGGGAATTTATATTATTTGATAGTTAATCCCTGCTCCTTGGAGCATGGATGATCCAATTTACACCTGCCATTAAATACAGAAAGAGGATGTGCCAAGATGTGTGCAGATAGACACCAAAAACCACCCTGATTTTGCAATGTATTGCCTACTTATTTTGTTGTGTTTCATGGGTGTAGGTCAAATAATTCAGGTGCTTTGTTATGGCTCTACTTTTAACTTTAAGCTTTGATGCAAGCTTTGACTTGTTGAGAAAAAACCAGAAACACATTAAAAATAAACAAACCTTTATTGAGAATCAGCTCCCGGCTCCATGTGCACGGATTAGCACCTGCGCTTAAGCGTCTGAGGCCCTCCAACCACGACACAATCCAGATGCATCTTCAGGCTGCTTTGGGATTTCTTCTATGTCAGGTGTTAATGGGAACGTTGTTATACAACCGCTGAAAATACACGGTCTCCGCCGTCTCTAATTATCCACACAACACTCAAACAGCCTTTAGTTAATGAGATCTGAAAACATCACTCGACTGAAATCTTCAAACGACTTCCGTGATTCTTTGTCTGAGGGCTTCAAATGTGCTGCGGTGGCCACTAGCATCGGCCCCCCGAAGTAGAAGTTTCTAAGTAATCCCTGGTGTGGATGGAGCAACATACAGGAGCAGGTAAAAAAAAAAAAACTAAAACGTGGGACTCTGGATGGTTATCGTTAAAGCGGGGAAGGCCAGTTCATCTCCAAGAACATGATGTTACGGCTCTCTGACAGCGTCAGGGCTCAGCGAGGTTTTTGTTACTGATTAAGACAGCCATCACTTATTATTTTCCAGTCCAGTACCGTCAGACAGGCTGGAGGGGAAATAACAGCCTTGTCTGATAGTTTAACATGACTAACAGAATGCTTTACATGGATTCCTCCTGTTTATTCTTATTGGCTGTTTGTTCAATTCATTGGCTCTTTTAAGATTAAGCAAAACAGAAATTATGAAAATGTCCTTTGTTTATCACTGTCTTTCCATCGTCTCTTTGTCTCACTCTTTACTCCTGCTGTGCACACACACACACACACACCCTGACCACTGACTCATCACACCATGAAGAAGGGCAGACTTCACCCTCAGTCAAAGGCGAGTTATAATTCATGCATAGGTGGCACACAAACACACTCTGTCATCTCCTAACACACAAACTCACACAGTCACGCCTGTGTGTTTGCTGCTAAATGACATTAGTTCCACAGAGAGAACATGGCGTGTAGGAGGCAACCTGATCCTCCGTCCTTTTCTTTCTCCCTCACAAAGGAACAGTTTCAGTCTCTGTTAGGAACATAGCATCAAACAGCTCGCTCAGGTCAAACTGTGTGTGTGTGTGCGCATATATTGTACATATATACTGTTTGTAAACTTTGTGTAGAGTACCCAAATGCCAACCCTCAACATAAAAGTTGTATAGTGTGGCGAGGTAACAAGATCTCTTGTGACTTTTTAACAAAGCAGGTTCTAACAACAACACATGGTTTCTGCATCTGTGCGTGTGAACATCGTTTACACACAAAGACCGGAAAACTAGCAAAAGATATGTGTTTTCTAAGCAATGCTACAAGAATAAGTTCACCTAAATTACAACAAAACACAAATGTATTTTATCATTTGCTACTTGATGTCTGCAGATAGTTTTGGTTTTCTTTGACTATATTTTAGTAGGTGAATGGAATTTTGTTTATGACGGTATAACAAGTGCCTTTCCAGAAACGATGTCCTTGTTACTTTATATTACAGATAATGGTTTTCAGATGACTTAATTCCTCTTTAGACCTCCGTCTGTAGAAAAAGTCCCCATAAAAACGATGTTGTTTTTTTTTCTAATGGCATAAGCACCACAAACAAAATAGCGTTCACCTCTATTGTATCGGGGTGGAAGCAGAAAACTCTGCACCTCAAAGTCTGTGGCTGGATACCACGGGAGGTAAAAGGGAAATTATCTTCTGTTATAATTTAGGTTGATTAACCCTTTAAGGGATATGTTACAAAAAACGAGTTCACAACTGAGTTCTTTGCAGCAACTACGGACATGTATGAAGCAGGAATAGAATAAACTTTGGGCAAACAAAGAAAAAAAAAAACTACTTAGTTAAATCAAACAATTAATGATAAATGAGACAAAGTGGCCTGCGGAGTGCAACAAAAGCTTGCTCTTTGTGTTTCTCTGTGGCAAACCTCGGCCGAATAAGTTGGCAGCGGCGAGCCCCGTGTTGTGTGTAAGTGTGGGAAGGTGGACTCCTCAAAGCCGAGCCCCACTGCCATGCCATAACTCACTGTCAAAGTCAGCAGCGTTAGGATGAAGGGGAGGATGGTGTGTGTGTGTGTGTGTGTGTTAGGGTGGGGTGATTATCTCAACTTTAACCTCCGCACTCTTTTGATGTTTTATAGAGAAGAGCACGATGAGATAGAGCGGGCCTCCATGTCTTCCACTATGACAGGTTTTAATAGGGTACACACAGGCACACACAGACTTTTGAACACACACACACACACACA
>NW_022280033.1:6508275-6577636 GCF_004355925.1 Anarrhichthys ocellatus | reverse complement strand
CACACACACACACACACACACACACACACACACACACACACACACACCAGTGTGCGCTCACACGCACTCAAGCTACCTGTTTTTCTCCCACAGTTAGTGACTACCCAATCTTTCCTTCTGTCTTTTTGTCCCCCCCCCCCCTTCTCAGCCAGTGGGTGTGTCAACAGGGGATTGGTCCTTTCTGCCGGGTAATTGATGAATTATATGCAATATGCAAATGCGGTGCCATTAATCTCCTGACTGACAGCTTCGTTTATGGGGCCTTAATGACGGCTGGATTAGATTCTAATTAAAATCTGCTCAAAGACACCTCACGCTAGGAAGCTGCTGCTAGTCCATCTCTCCCCCTTTTTTTTTTTACTCTACTTCCCCACCTTTTCTCACTCTCTCGGACTCTCCCTCTATAGGTTTATTTTCCTCTCACTTTACATCTCCTCATCTTTCCCTCCATCTCCCTTTTCATCTTTATTGTTGTTGATTCTTTTGTCCTCTATCATGCGTTTTTCTTTCCCCTCTTCTTTCCCCCCTCTTTCACTGACTCTGTCTTTTAATATCAGACACACACACTTCACAGACACATATACTCACCCACACACTCATGTGTTATCCAATGTCAGGTTGCTATGAAAGGAGATGAGCTGCCCTGCTTGTCATTAAGCCTGATGTGGCCCGTGTCATTTCCCCTGTCAGGACATTCACACCGTTTAGTCAGAGCCAAAGTGATGTCTGACAGCTTTTCACATACCTCCTCCAGGATTGATTGAGCATGCCCGGCTCAATCAAACCATGTGAATCTGCTTGTAGTCGCAGCCTTTATCGAGGAAATTTGTGACATGGCGGGAAAAAAAGGGAATGACCAAATGAGGAAAGGATGCTGAGGGAAGGAGGCAAGCAAACACATTTAATAAGCAAACAAATGAATGAGTAAGCTGAACCGTAATGAGGTGCTTTATTGATGCCATAGGGAAACTCCTTTTTTGCTTGCTCGTATCCACAGGGAGGTCAGATTTGCTGTACAGAAGCCTTCCTGCAACCGCTCAGGTTTCAGTGTTTTGCTTGTTGACACTTCAGCAGGAGCAGAGGTTTACAGACTGAGGGGCAGTTTCTCTAACCAAGCCCATCTCAGTCACAGCATGAAAAAAGGGAGGGAGTATTAAGTGTTAAAGTGCCTAATGACTAATGTTATCCTGTGTTTTCTGCCTGCAGTTCGAGGCCGGGACGACCGCCCAAGAGGCTGCAGAGTGTGACAGAGGGCGGGACTCACCACATGCTGTCCCACAGCGGTCTGATGCATGCTGGGATCATACCTCCTGCAGGTGACCACCCAGTTCTCACTACGCACATATACCTATGTGCACAATGTGTACAGTAGAAACAATACCACAGGCACGCATACTAAACAACCACTGTTGAGAGTAGTAATATCTGACACCATATACTTATGATGTCCACTGTGCATCTGAAATTGACAAGTTGGACATATTCTAGTTCCAAAATATATTTTCCACGAAAGTGAGGACAAATGTTTGTTTTTTTAATCTTTAATTTGTGTTTTAATTTAGCTTTTTTTCTCGCCAAATCACAATGTAACGCGAAGTAGATATATTATTAGAAATGTTCCTGGTTTGGAACACAAATTGCAGTGACTGACACATGTAGTTAGGTTCAGTTCTTCAGTGCAAAGATTTATGTGTCAATATCAAAAATAATTGATCAGAAAAAATTGTTTTGCTCGTTTGACTCAAATACATGCATTTAATTTAATGCATTTTTTAAATATTAAATGTATAATTGATATCTTTGCTATTTCACAGTTCATATATTATTTGGTGATAAAAGTCACTTGGCTCAAAACAAGTCAATTGACTTGCCAGTGTATTCTGTATCAAAGATCCATTAAAGGGAGAAAAGCCTCTCTGACTCTCTAAATCCCCCTTTTCGTTTTCCATAAGGTCAAGGTTTGTAATTCTTCAGAACTGTACAGAAGTCAAAGTGGGAATCCCTCTTTTGGCTCCACGAGCTGCTTTAAACAGTGAATTAGTGACACATTGTTGCTCCAGCCCTCAGAGGAGCTGCTGGCAAAGTTCAAATTCTGTTCTCTTTTCAGCTGTCGGAAAGTGAAAGCAGCAACCTGGCAGCCAGCTGAGTTACTGCCATCGGTTTAGAGAAAAGAGCAGGTTGCTTATGCAGGACAGACACAGGATTTGGCGGTTTTCTACTTTTCCTGCAGATCCCCAAAATGATACATTTTTACCCATCATCAATAGTGTGAGGAGGTGGGGTTCTGGGAGGCGACCTGTGTGTTGATTACTAAGATTAGCATACACACTGCTGACACTCGAGAAACAACTCATAACTTGCAAGTTGGCCTTTTTTTTTTTCTTGAATTATAAGTACACAAAGTTGAGCAAGATTCATGATATATAGGCCTTTGAAATCACCTTTATTCTGCTTTAAAATGTCCTGTTTGAATACAAAAACAGGAGTTCAAATGTTTAATTTGGTTGTGACTAAAAATTATTCTTGCGTAAACGACACTCAAGCCCATTAATTGTCTCTTGAATTATGAAGTTGTAGGATAATTAAACTATTTTTAATGTATGAGCAGGTGAAAAGACGAGCATAAATAATTGAATGTAGGAAAATCTATTATTTGTAATGTCAGAGTCTGTTTTGTATATTTGAACAGTTAGTCAACTGCCTGCTTAAGGCCATAGTGCTGCTTGTTCTTGTGACAAACAGTGTGTTTGAGTGTGTGTGTGTGTGTGTGTGTGTGTGTGTGAGTGCGTGTGTGTAGCACAGAGAAAGGGAGAAAAGTAATTGTCGGCACCTCACCGCTCTCAAAGTTGCCCTTGGCTTTGTGCTCTTCACTGCAACCTGATCTTTTCATTCCCTGCCTCAAAAGAAGCCATTTTCTGTTAGCTCCGCTTCCTCTCACTGTTCAAAGGTGCTTGAGAGTGTGTGTGTGTGTGTGTGTGTGTGTGTGTGTATACGTGTGTGTGTTGTGCATGCGTGAGTGTTCAAGAGCATCTTTCTCAGTGGGAAAAGAGTCTTTTTCCACCAAAAGGAGAGGGCACGGCAGCAATGTCAGCGCTACTGATTAGAGCTGGCCACATGAGAGGGGAGAAAGAGACAGAGAGCGGGAGGACATTTGAGCGTAAAAGGCAGGGAAAATCTTTGATGTCATCCTCCTTAGTCTCTTTCTCTCGCCTCATGCACTCACACACACACACACACACACGCAACACGGTGGCTTATGTCCCGCTGTGATGCTGACATTTGAAAAGGTAAAGTAAGGAGAGAGGATGGGAGGAGAGCAGGGAAGAGGGCAGGAACGAGAAAGAGAGAAGATGAGAAGAAAAGGAGCAATTTGTTGTGGTTGTCTACGTCTTAGACGGACAGACTATTCACAGCAGAAAAACCCGTCGTGTGTAACAAAGACATAGCACTCAGCAGCTCAGTTTGTTGCAAATGTTCAGATGTATCCAAGATCAGGAAATTAAGACTTATGGTTTGATTGCGTTTCCTCAAGTCGTGTTTGCACAGTTGTGGGGTTTGTCTAACTTTAGTAATTCCCGTGTTTGTCTGTATTAGTGCGGGGGATATTTGATTTTCTGTGGCATCAGAGGGATTTTTAAAGGTTGATCTGAGGGTCAAACTACCTTCTGGGGTTCAAGACACAAATTAAAATGTGGCTCAGCCCTCCTGCCACATTTTGTCACTCTCCATTTCTTAATATCCAAAAGTGCACAACCCCTATTAAAAAGTATCTTTACTTTTTTTTCCCTAATGCTTTTAATTTGCACTGACAAAAGAAGTGCTCTCTGGCTAAAAGGTGGAGCTGCTGCCGCCGGTTAGTGTTGCCCTGTGTGCTGTGGGATGTGATGTCCCTGTGTGGGAGAGATGAATGTCTTGGCTTGTTCATATCACTGCTGATTCCCCGGCAGACTAAATGGCCGGTGCAGCGGTGCAGTCACAATGAATGGCTGGCCTCTGTCTTCCCATGACAACCTCCTGCCTACCCACTGCTCTAATCCTCCACCGGGGCCATTGATCTGCCGCTTATTGATTCTTCTTCTTCTTTCTTTTTCTTCCTCTCTCTCTCTATATATCTGTCTCCCTCTCAGATCTGTCTGCCCTGGCCAAGAAGATCAAGCTGGAGGCCATGGCCAGTTACCACAGCAACCAACAACATGGCGGGCCAAACGGAGAGAACGGTGACCACAACCACGGACTGAGTGAGTCGTCCTCACACACACACACACACACAAGCGTCGGTCCGACATATTTGGCTATGGTCGTATAACACGTCGCTCTGTTGTTGTCCGTACATGTCTGTGATGCCAAGTCAATACGACTTGAGCAGCTGTGTTTATGGGCAGCTGCTGAATCAAGCTGATTAAAACCAGGATGTGACATCATCCTTTGAGAGACCGTTTCCTTTGAGAGACGGTGAACGCAAAAACAGCAGCAATGAGTCAGTTCTTCAGACGAAGTTAGAAAATAAACATCTGGGTCAGGTAATCCAAACCATCAACAAATGAGGAGATGTATTTTTTTTATCACCAGGTTTTTGTAGTTTTAGTAGATTGTTAGACGGTGAATATCTCCTTCAGCTTGGATTTGTTTGCATACTTGTGGGATTCAGTGAGATGAGAAAACACAGTGGGTCATCCACTCTGCAGCCCCCAAAATATTGCTGGTAAATCATTAGCACACATTAGTCATCACATCAAGAGAGCATAGACCCACACCAGCTCCGTTAGTCATGCTCAGCGTGGCATTCGTCTGTCATATCGAGTAACATTACATCAGGCTTTACTGGAAGAGAAGTCTTTGCATTTCAGAGTTAAGTAAGCAGTGTGTTCTCATCCCTTTGGCTACTTGTGCCGGTAAAATATTTAGTCATATGATATTAAAAACTGTTCCTTTGCACCGATTCCTGGCTTTGCAGTAAAGGAAAAGCAGCCAGCAAAAGTGGAGCGCCAGTGGACGAGACCAAGCGCACCCGGATGATAGAGAGATGAATAAGATGAGAGGCTGAAGCCAAATCAATAGTCTTCTCTCTAATTCACTATCCCGAATGCAAACGACAAATGCTGGACAATCGATGGGGGAACGGACGCACACGCACACACACACACACGGGCCGCACCGCCCCCACTGTTATCGACAGGTTAAAGCGACATCAGTGTGTTTAGACAGATGACAGGGCTTATGGGGAACTGTGTGGAATACGCTATCAACCTGGGACGCATACACACACACACCATGAGGCGCATACCGAAGGCTTTAGGACAGAAACTGTCCTTGTGTTTTTTTTAGAAATTAGAAGGAGACAAAAGTAAAATCACTATATGTTTGAGCCTAGTACCTTTATGTTTTTGGCTTTGACTGCGTGTGTGTGCCTGTGTGTGTAGTAAATATTTTTCTCTACCCGTGTCTGTGAAACGCTCCCAGCCTTAAGCATTGTTTACCATTGCGTACACTCCGTTACAACTGCCGGCATCTGTGCGCAGTTAGGTGGCATGGTTACCACCAGCCATTATAAACCTGTAAAGCCTAATCACTGTTAATGATAGAGTCAAGTGGAAACACACACACACACACACACACAAACATACAGCGTAGGCATACATACACACATAAGAACGATGTGTTTTTTCCATACCGCCACCCACGGCCTTATGGGAAGGATAGGCCCCAACCAGGGCTTTAACCACTACAAAGGCAATCTCAGATTACACACACGCACACACTCACAAATGCTGAGTGTGACACCTTATGGGCTGGGGAAGAGCGGGGAGCAGCCATTTCTGCATTTAACAAGATCTTCTGGGAAATTTACAGTAACTGTTTGTTTACAGTAATGGTTTGTTTGGATAAACATAAGAGAGGCACTTTGACTTTTGATGTTTTTTAATGAAACATAACAGAGAGTGATGGGAGGGCAGAGAAAGTGAAGAGAGGGGGGAAAAGAGAGTTAAGAAGAAGGAGAGTGAAAATGAAATTATAAAGGGGAGGGGGGGGTTACAAAAGTGGAGCGCCGGGTTCTAAACCAGGGCTTAATATTTGGAGTTGGCTGCTAGTTTATTGTTGGAGCATCTGGTTATTTAGCTCCATTCAGACAGATCTTTTGTTTGGATTGGTTTCTGCTCTGGGCAAGTGAGAGACTAATCTGCCAAATGCACAAAGCACTGCACATATGTCCGGCGAGCCCGACTCGTAAAGTCAACGCCTCGCTCTTTATTTCTTAGTTTGCCCTTTTCTTTTTCTTTCTCTCTTCTTTTTTTTCTCTCTTTCTTTCCTTTCCATCTATTATTTGTTCTGTTTCATCCCCCCTCTTTGGATAGGCTTTTTTTGTTTCCATGCACTCGTTCTATTATTTGTGACAATTGTGTGGAATAGAGTCCAAGATTTTTTCCTTTGTGTTTATAATTACCCAGCGTGCATTGCTGGCCCAGCACCAGGACTGCCATCAGCTTCTTTTGTTCCACTTCCTCCCTGTGTTTCTTTTGTTTTTGTTTTTCCTTTTATTAAATGATAAATATTTATGTCATTTTCTCCCCCCCAAACAGGATTGTTTGTTTCATGAATAGAGGGACTGCAACAACCCACTAGGGTGCTGTTGAGAGGAAGGATTTTCTTTAAAGATAGTGGATGCCTGTGTTAACGAGAGGAGTGCGAACAACAGATTGGCCAAGATAATAAAGAGTTTGGTTTGAGCCGCTGAAAATGTGTTGGGTTATCTTCAAGAACACCGAGAAAGAAAAGTTCGATGTTTTTTCTTTAATTCCAGAGAGGCTGCGTTTGTGCTTTTGTGTTGTAATGAGCAGGGGAAGTGTCTCTCTGCCATGTCCTCTTCTACCTCCCTCCCATTTGCTCCTTCTCTCCTCCTGCTCTTATCTTTTTCCACACTCCACGTCTCTAGACCGCTCACACACATATTTACGCGTCGTGGTTTAGAAGCAGAGCAGTCATCCAGGTAATATTGACTTCACAGAGGAATGACTTTGGAGTCCAGTTTGAAAAAATGTCAGTTCAGTGCACGGCACAGGGCTGAGCAGAGCCTTTTAAATTGTGATGGATAAATACAACTGAAGCAAAAATGAAGGAAGAGGGAGAGCAGACCTGTTTCATGTTGGGTGCATGTAAAGTGCAGCTTTGATGGCCTTTAAACAGAGCTGCTAGTCTGACCTTCTATGAGAACCAACAGACTCTTACTGTAATCTCCTGTGCACTTCCTCCTTCAATAACTCTGTTTTCTGTTCTATGTTATTCTATTCTCCCCCCCCACACCAGTTCTGGATCAGTTGCCCTTCATGATGATGTCACATCCTCTGATTCCTGCCAGCCTGGCGCCGGCCTCCGTTTCCATGGCAATGGGCCAGATGAACCGACTGAACACGCTGGCCAGCATGGCCAACGCGGCGCGCCTCCACGCCAAGCCCCACGCCAGGACCCCCACCTCCGTCATTAAGGTGAAACCCAGAGGACCGTCAGCGCGGTGGATCTGACCACCAGAGTCCATGTGACACTCGGCATCTCACGACATGACTTTTATTATCTCATGACTTTTATTTACATAGTTGTTACAAGATTACGCTACCTAACACTACATTAAATAACTTGCTTTCAACATACATGGACGTATTTTCTGTCCCTTAGAATTCAAGATCTTCTGATCAGTATACGTGAAGAATCACGTTTCTATGGTTCTGGCTAAAAAAACGTCAATTGTCTGGTGGTGGGTCCAAGTTCTGGATCACTACCATAATGTAATCAGTTGTTCTTGGGCTTAAGGCCAATCCCATATCTGTTCATCAATATTTGAGATATTAGACAGAAACTCTGACCTTCTCAGCCAAGTTGGCTACTTTGCTTAAAAGGAGTGTTTTCACTCTTAAGAATAATTTAAAGGAGGTTTGGAAGGATTACAAATGTTGCCAAACATTTCAGATTGTCAGCGTCAGTCCTCACAAAGTCTGACATTACACCAAGTCCTCGTCAGCAGCAGGAAGTACCATCTCCGGTCGTAATTTTTACGGTGCATTGTTCAACCACTGGGCTAGGTACCACAGATGATTTAAGAGGCTTATTGTAATGAGCACCAAATTTTCCTGTAAACACCAAAGAATACCAGAATACCAATATATGTTCCAAAGCTTTTACAAGAATAAAGTTTTGTTTTGACTACAGGTGATTTTGTGGATAACTCTATTCTGCCTAAAGCCCAAACTGCTAATTGGGACCAGACACGTTTTTCGACACCTCTGTTTTAACATACAAAAACTATGATGACATAAAAATGTACAATTTCTGTGAGAACCTGGCGTTGCACTGCAGTCAGCAAATGCAAGAGAGCTGTATCAAGTTAAATCTAGCATTAGCTAAAACTAAATGGACTTAGTGTGATTGAAAAACATCAGTTTTGATGGTAAAGTTCAGTTTGTTAACCATCATAACTTTATGAGACAGTAGCTATATTCAGTCACGTTGGAGGAGAAAAACAATTTCAGCAATTTAGCAGAGTAGCACTAACTCCCATGTCTGTTTTTGACTCTAAATTGGAATTCCCCCAATTTGGTAAATCCTATTATGCTTGTAGATGGAGAAAAAGACAGTAGATAGAGATACACAATCCCAATGAAGTTTTAACTGTGAGTAACCAAAATAAAGTATTGTCTTAAACAATCTAACAACTTTTCTCTTGCATTCACTTAAGATCATCCAACCCAGAATTCAGTATCTTCATTTTTAAGCAAATTAGTCATCCTCAAAATGCCATTAAATGGAAGCATAAATATATATACATTTTTTGTGTGGTTTCTTTTATTGTTTGTTCTGTACTTTATAAGCCGATATTTCTTGTTGTTTGGTAGGAGCGTGTGCTCGACAGCCCGTCCCCCTCTCCCTCATTGGAGGAAGCTCAGATGTCGTCCAATCACAGCAGCAGTGTGTCCAGTTCACCGTCCCACACAGAGCGCTCTGCAGAAACCACACGTGCGTACTAACCTGTGGTAAAGTGACGAATGCTCCAGCTTTAATGATACCCGAGAGGTATTTCTGAGTTGTGACCTTTTTGACTTTTTACATTTTCGTTTCAGACCCACATGATGACGGCCTGTCATCAAGGCACAATGTGTTGGGGCACTCTCCTGGTGTGGCGCATGTGGCCAGAGAGACAGATGGGACCTCAATGGAGTACAGCAAGGAGAACAAGAGGAGCCACGCTGACAGAGGTAAGAGTCACTGTTATGTTTGTATAGCTTGAGTCCGTATCGGATCTGGTTCAGCAGAACTTTGCTCTTTTAAAAACAATGTAATGTAACTTTTAACTTGTACTGTATTTATATGTCTGTAGTCTGACATGAATTGTCTTACATCTAAAAAAAAAATGGAAGGAGCCTCTTTCTGTACGTCTGGCATTCAATGTTCTCGTCAACCCTTCATCCGATCGACTTCACACTTGGTGGGTGTTTTGCTGAGGACTCAAGGAAGTGCAGTGTCGATTGTGAGCTCTTCGGGACATATTTATTAGTATTGCGTTATTAAACACTGTTCGGTGTATTGAGAGGGGACCCCTATTATCTGTGACACCGCCAAAAGGCATGCTGGGTACAACTTGCACTCCGTAAATGTTATGGATTGATGATAAGGACTAGATATGGAGCCCCTCCACACTTGCGGCATTGCAGCAAAAACTCTGGCCTAAAAGCATTTTCCCCATTGGCCACCGCTGTAAAAGAGACGTCTGTAAACTGTTGACAAGACACTTCAAACTGTAAACAAGACCAATCATGACTCTTTCTGTTATTTATGATCCATGGAGGTTTTTATATCTAGGTTCACAATGTAAAGTCAATATGAGCTGAGCGGGAACTCATGGGCGGGGCCAGCGGGCAATTACCAGAGGACTAAATAGGCGACATCTTGGGGTCCAGCATCCACTTCTTATCATACATCCAAGATTGATGTTCGTGTGAGCTTGCGCACCCACGTGACGCATATACTCTAGCCGCGTCGGGTGTGAAGTAGTCTGGATGAGCGGTTCACTGGAAAGCTACAAGCAGCAATAATGGAAGGCCAAGCTATCTGCCTGTTTTGAACGAGCTCTGCATAGTTACTCAAATTTGTTGAATAACAATGTCAGCTTACACTTCAAAGGTCAAGTTCTTGCTGTTTCCTGAGAATTTCTTGTTGAAGTCATTAATCATTTAATGACAATTAATGAGTAATGATTATTTCTCTGCCAAATCAATTGCTTTTGAACAAAGTCTGTCAATACGGTTTCCATCCTATCCATCCATGTCATCATTCAGACTTGTTTAAACAAGTTTGTGATGGTTTATTTAACACTATTTATTTTAAAAGAGAACGGGTTTTCGAACAGTTTGACAAGAAAGAAATATCTCAGGTAACGGGTCAATAAGGAATCACTGTTTCACCTCTTCTTTCCTCCTCCTCCTCTCCTCTCCTCCTCTCCTCCTCTTCTCCTCGCTGTCGGTGGCCCCCCTGGCTTCCCGCGGAGAGCAAAGACAAATAATTCTGCAAAACAGGGCTCCATTAGACCAGGAAGCAGTGTTACATTAGCGAGCCATTTGCCGGGCCGTGGCCTAACGAGCCAGGCGGCCTCCCGTGCTCTCAGCTGGACCTCATCTGCATAACGACCGCCTCCCTGTCGTTAGGGCCCGCGTTGCCACGGCGCTGCAACGTCAGTTGTTTGGTTCTCTCTGTCAGGGAGGTTTGCATTAGCTTAATGAGGACTGCTCAAGGACAAACAGTCAGCAGAAATCTACAGCGAGAGAAAGAGAGAGAGCGAGGGAGAGAAACTGAGAGTTTGTATGTGTGTGCACGCGCCTGTGTAAATGTATTCTAATACTGAATCACATTATTCAGTAATCGAATCTAAAAATCACAAAGGCCTCCCAGGTAAGGTTTCAGATGCTGTCAGGTATCTGTGAACATATTGACAAAGCAGTGATGGCACCAACAACGTGAATGCCATGCATCACATATTGCATTTATGCAATTGATTTTTAATTGATTTTGCTGCATGCAAATGAAACACATGTACATTTGCTGGATTGCAGGCTTTTGTGTTCGACCTACAACATCACAGGATAGGTTTATCGTGGATTGAACAGAGTTTCAAAGAGCACTTCAGCGCTGTCATTCTGTCAATCCATTGTATGATAATCTCTGAGAGTGTGTGTGCGCGTGTGTGTGTGTATGTGAGTCAGTTTTGGCTGTGTGTGCTGTTTCAGTAGTCTTTGAACAACGTATCCATGCAGCAAAGATCAGAGGCCATCCCTGACACCTCACTCCCATTAACCAAACATCAGCAGAATTTTATTCTCTGTCTGTCTCTCTCCTTCTCTTCCTCCCTCCCTCCCTCCTGTTCTCTTCCGCTGACTGGCAGTCTTCACGTGGTGAAGTTCATTAGCCCTGGGGACGGGTGGGAGAGGAATAAGAGAGGGGAAAAAGAGAGATGAAGTTGGGAGAAAAGAGAAAAACAGACAGTGACCTTGGTTAGGGAGATGGGTAAATGATCAAACGAGCTGGCAGCCGTGTGTATGTGAGTGTGTGTGTGTGTGTATTTATGCCAAACGTGTGTGTGTGTGAGTGTGTGTGTGTGTGAGTGTGAGGTAAAGTAGGCGTAAAACAGTAACTCAATAAAGGATCAGTCACATCCAAGGAGCCTGGGGAGCCCACGCTGCTGACTGCGCACTTCAGCGGCTACGAATGTGTGTGTGTGTCTGTATGTGAGCCACGGGAGTGTAGTTGGATGCCCTCCGCTGAGCTCGCCAGCACCTGCTAATTACCTTTCTCTACAGAGCAATGCTTTTAGCAAGAAACGGGGAGAAAGAGGGGGGAGGGGGGGTGGTATTGCTTCTCATCTGTGAAACACCTTGAATGTGACAGTTGCCAAGACGTGAGGCCGAGGCGGTGTAGGGGAGGTGGGTGGATTTGGAGCAGAAGATGCTGTGGTCAGCTAAGTGGAGAAAACACTGTCATTTGTCACAGACAGAGAAAAGTGCCAGATATCACATCGCACGTTCACACTCGTCTCTGCTCCAGTAAGCGCCGGACTCCCAGGACGTCTTCGTCCTCAGTGGCTCGGATGACAGTGAACGCAGAAAGTGAGAAACTGCCTGATGTGGGGGGGGAAAAATGGAGAAAGAAAAAAAAAAGATGGCTAATCTTCATCTCCCCTACTGTCAGGAATCAGGAACACGCAGTTCTCAGGTTTACTAACAGATGGTCATCCATAATGCAGCTTCTTAGCTGTTTTTATGGGAGATGTCAAGCTGTGATGCATTATCAATAGGCAGAGTGCCATCTAATAAAGGGTAACCATGTTTTCAAAACTACAAACCAGGACTTCTGTAATTAGTGTAAACATCTATTTACTGTTGGCCTTGATATATTTGCAAGACATTATGTATTTATAGAAATTTGCATTCACCCTTGATTACATATTGTTGCTGGAACGATGATCATTTTGTAGGTTTCAACATGAGTCAGTGGCACAGGAAAAGACCGTATGTAAACTTTATTTACACAGCACACGTCAAAATAATACTTTCAAGAAGAAAAAGGTCAATCTCTGTCTCTCATGCTGAAGTTGACTGCACTGATTGTATGTTATATATAACATACAATAATATCAAATTTAAATATCAATATCAAAATATCAAATTTAGACAGTGTGAAATCCATCAAATATTAAGTTGTAAGTGCACGAACAAGACAGAAAACAGGTGACTTTTTTGTTTGAACTTATGTTATATATTACCGCATTCCATTCATACAGTACAGTTTGACGTCAGTTCACTTTCCATCATTGTCTTTACAAAATTTCCGGCTGCCTTGACATCTATTCAGTTTTAGTACTAGTAAGTAATACAATAAGGTGTAAAAACAGGCGACTTTTAGGATGATTTTTTTTAAATGATTTTTAATGATTTTCGTTACCCTAAATATTAATTTTGAAGTTGTCCTCATTTCAGAAAAGAAAGTAAGAACAAGACTGGGGGTATTCTATATTTGTATTATTGTCAACAAAACCCAAGAAAGACCAAACCAAACAATGCGTTCGTCCACCTCCCAATACTTCCTGACTCATCCCACAGCCCCTCTGTTCCTGCTGAAGTCATACATCTTTAAAAGCAGCTCATAGATATACTTTCATTTTTCTTAAACTGCCATGGTTTTTAAAACAGCTGAGCGCTGTAGTTTTTAGCACACCTTACTCAAAGAGGAGTAAACTGTGCATTTGTGGGGGACTACTTTCAGTCGCAGATTAGTATTTCCAGCAGCAGAAATGTGTACGTAGGAACGACTCACAACAAAATATCCCTGCCCATGTTTGAGGTAATGAAGGAATATGTTACCCGGTGCAACAATGTGACTCTCAGCGTTTGGCTTCACAAAAAATACTCGTTCGTAGGATCAATTCTTTGTTGGATTTGCTCTTGTCATAGAATAATGTATAATGTGTCTGCAAAAGTAAAGTAGAATAAACTGTGAGCCTTTTTGTGTTAAACTGATTCAACTAACTAGACATCAAAATGTCTCTCTGCCCTCCAGATAACAGCTCATTGGCCGCTCAGACAACCAGGGAGAGCTGTGATAGACAAGTCTACCAGAAACCCCCGTCAGGCTGTGAGAGGGTATCTTACCCCGCAGGACAGAAGCTCCCAGCAGGTCTCCACCACACTCCCTTCATCTTCCCGGAAGGCTTGTCCTCCATAGAGACCCTGCTCACAAACATCCAGGTGAGGCTCTGCTGGGGCTTTATTATTATTATACTCTGAGATGAATAGGAAGGGAGATGAGCCACTCTTTGGGATTTCCTGAAATGGTAAATAGCAGATGAGGCAGACATTTAAGATGTGCAGTAATTGGGACGGGCATGTGCTGACCTGCTTCTCATATTTTACATGTCTTTGTTATAGAAGAGTCACAATGAAAGCTCTCACCGGCTGGGTTTTCACAGAAAGAAAAGGGGAAAAAACAAGTTTTTTTTACCTCATCTGACCTGATAGCGTGTAGTTAAGAGATCATTGTTGACTGTCATGAGGTTAAAATCAAATATATTTATTTTTCTCTTTTTTTCCTGCCTGAGGAAATCCAGGAATTATACATCAGAGTAAAACCACAACATTGCCTGAGTCAAATTATTTTTATCTTTTAATTTTACAGTGAGGTGGTTTACATGATTTTATATATACATTTTTATATTTACTGCAGCTCACTTTAATTCATTTAGATTTTGAAAGTTATATAACACACTTTGCCTTTGTTGTTAAAGGGAAATATTTACTTTCGGTGGAGTAAGAAGTTGTCTCCGTGAAGTGCTTGAAGAAGACAGACGCCTCTCTTGGCTCCTGATCAGTGTGTAACCTGTTGATGTGTGGCTTTGTGTCTCCAAGCAGGGTCTGCTGAGGGTTGCCATAGAGAACGCCCGGGCGCAGGAGAAGCAGGACCAGATGGAGAGGACAGAGCTGAAGATGGAACTGGTCCGAGAGAGGGAGCTGAGAGAGACCCTGGAGAGGCAGCTGAGCATGGAGCAGAAAAACAGAGGTAGGCCGAACCACATCAAGCATCGCAGGCATGAAACAGCAGAGTAAACTCTGTGAACGCATCCAGTTTGATTTCATGCACAGTATACTGTAATTTCAGTATAAGTAAACCATGAGCCACTAACATATTGGGCTTATTTACAGACTGTTGTAAAGATGCTCAGGAAGCAGAAATATAATGCAGAACAAACAACAAATTCCTGCATGAATGGATACAAATGAAGTCAAGTTAAAAAAATATCTGAATAACTTCATATGCAAAACACATTTACTTGACATCCTTTGTCTTTTCCTCTTCATCTTCCTCTTCTTCTTCTTCTTTTTCCTCTTCCTCTTCTTCTTCTCTATTTAGTTCTGATCCAGAAGCGCCTGAAGAAAGAGAAGAGGAGTAAGAGGAGACTACAGGAGGCCTTGGAGGAGGAAGTCAAACTGCGCGATCAGGCAGAGCACACCCTGCTGCACACTGCCAACACACACACAGGTACACAGGCACACACACTGTTTTGGGAGGTATCATGAATTCCTTATGGGGCTTTTTTTTTTTTGTGAGCTTAAAGTTCTCGCAACCGACGTGATTCTCATTTTCATATTAAATGTCACCAAGTCTTCTATGCAACCTAGCCTTGACTGTTCATTTGCCTCCAATTAAGTGTCTTTATTAATGAATGACCAAATTGCAGGCCATCAATCATCAGCAGCCCCTCCTCACACAGAGCCTGTGACCCAGGACGTGGATGGGAGCAATCACGATGACAACAGGCTGGACACCAAGGCAACAGTACAAGGTACAGGTGTCCAGAAAACAAATGCCGCTTCCTCAGTGTGTAGCTGTGAAAACAGCTTCTTATTCTCATTAAAAACTTTGGAGTTGTGCAATTATTAGAAGGATAAAAGCTGCTGTCACTGCTGTCACCAAATGACAACTTAAAGGAAATAACCTAATTACAGAGTTTTGAATTTGTTGTACATGAAATGTGTGATGCTGACTGTGTGATCGTTTAAGTGTGAGTCGAGTTCTTAAAAGAAAGTGTGAATTAATGTATTTAACTGTGAAAGTGAGTGTATCAACATTAAGGCACTGCACCAAGTTTGTGGTTGCTGAAAGATAATTAAAAATGACTTTTCAGTGTAAGAATTGTGAAGTAAACTGTGATATACCTGCTGCTGGGGATTTCTTTAGCTCCAATCAACTGAGCTGGGGCAGCAGATTTCATTATTACTCGCTGATGCCTAACTGACCAGTCTACTGGAAGGGGTTTTTGAAAGATTTCACAGGGAGACCGCTCCTGAGAAGTTGAACAAAATTAAATGAGGCGTGAGGCAGTTCACTGGGGCCACCATTTTAATGGAGATGGGCGTTTAATATATTTATTTTGCCAACGTTATTGTCTTCACAGGGATACATTAATGAAACAATCCCACATGTAACGTCTTAAATAGACAGAGAAAGAAATGGCCGTGATCTCTAGTCCGGCCTCATCAAAAGAGTGCATGGTTCCAGCCCACCTCTGCTCCGCGCCGTGCCAGGACCTCCGTACTAGACAGCGTGCTTGTTCAAAGCCAATTTTTAATTGAATGTCAGTGAAGCAAGAAGAGAACTGGCCACTAATTAACGGCTGTCTTAATTGTCCTCATGACGAGTTTGTTTGGACATCATTTGCATAATTAACACCCAGTAATAAATCATTTAAAGGGGAATTGTCTGTCAGACAGCAGGGCAGGATGTGGTTCCTTTGTGCCAGGAAGTTTTATCGCCAAAAACAGGGATCAGGGGCCGAAAAAGACTTTCAACTGAGCCTTACTTAATAATAATCTTTTATTAATGCTCTTAGGGCAAGGTTATAGGGGACAATGTTCAATATTGTATGACTTTGTAGCATTTTCTACTGTTCCAGTCACTGTGATCTAACCTAAATAATCTGTCTACATTCATTATAACTTATAGAATTGTGATTGTGTTTTATTAGACTGGATTTCTTTCTGGATTTCAGAGGGCAGAGTGTTCCTGCAGACCACCGGGATGTACTGAAGACGAGGTGGAAGCATGGACGGATGAATGGATAGATGAATGGAAGAATAGAGTGATGAAGATTCCTCATTTATGAGAGATACAATAGACAGGCATGCTCAGCCGCGCAGTGGCATCCGAGATGCACATCTCCGCCTCCTCGAGAGGACTCCCCTACATTTGAAGGGTGACATTTGAACTTTTCCATTGTTCTCTTGTTTAATTTATTGCATTTATCAGCGAATCTCGGCCGTAGTGGGAACAGTACTTTATTCTGATGATGTGTTTGACTGTGTTTCTTTCAATCAAGGTTTTTAGATCCTAGATGAAGACGACCATATTTGGGTTTTTTTTGTCAGTGCTGTTTATCTGGACACAAGTGGCGGATATAACTTGTAACAGAGTTGTGTACATATACAATATATAGTCATCATTTTTGTTATTATTATTATCACAAAAACATATTGGCATGTTGTACAGTCAGTAAATGACTTGTATTGTGTATGTTATGCAGTAGTGCAGTTTGACAATACAAATTCTTTTTATTAAATTGTGTCAGTGCTTCTTTCTTTATTTCACAAGTGCAATTTCTGAATGCATGATTTTTATATTGTAGTTTAGTTGTTTTTGTGACAAACAAACTTTGTTGTGTGTGTGTGTGTGTGTGTGTGTTAAGAGGGGGAGGTCCATGTGCTTGCATGTCTGTGCATATGTGAGCGAGTGGGGTGTGATATGACATTGACTATTGCACCATCTCCAAAAACATACACGTAAATATCGACAGACAGACAGGAAGGTGGTGAGCAGGGTCACATGTGAGCTGCCCTTTAGTGAAACATGATGACAATGCGCTCTCTCTCTCTCTCTCTCTCTCTCTCTCTCTCTCTCTCTCTCTCTCTCTCTCTCTCTCTCTCTCTCTCTCTCTCTCTCTCTCTCTCTCTCTCTGTGGCTGCACTCATTTCTTATCATGTTACTTTCTCAGGATAAAGAAGGGTGAGCAACTTTAAAAGCTATTATTGGGCCAATAAATTGTTATGTAAATTAATAGAAAGATAAGACAAGAAATAGATTTTAAAGAAAATAGAAGAACATGCTTTTTGCTGTGTAAACATTTGTGGCTATTTTATCATCCTTGCAGGCCAAATATTAGCATTGCAGGAGATGGAGCCATATCGAGTTAATATTTTCTGAGTTATTTTGGATTGCAGCCCTGAAAATGTCTGGTAACATATATCAACTTGTAATTTAGAAATTTGAAGAAAAAAACGGTATTTCTGCATACATATTAGAGATATTTGAAAGCAAAGCGTGTGTGGCTGGAGACATGCAAAACTACACCAAGTGTTCCTTCACTCATGCAGACGGAGAACTAATGAATATGTGATTAATTATGTAAGGGGTCGAGGATCACAAATGCTGTCGAACATTGATTGTTTTATTTTACATTTGAAGCAGACAAATGCCTCTTAGCACACACGGTACATGCTCAGGATTTTCTCAAGCTTTCTATAGAAATGTTTCACTTTGTTATGAAGCCATTTGTTGTGGCAAAAAAAAATCCTTGAAGTAGAGCATATTTTGCTCATGCAACCTTGTGTAAATGTGCAGCGTGCCATTTCCTGGACACAGGCAGATAAGCTGTGATGCGGGAGTAAAACAATACCTCAGTTACAAGCAATTCTCCCTGAATACAGAGCGGCTGACAAGTGAATAGCAATGATTCACCTAAATGAATGTGTGAATGAGTCATCAGCTTTTCAGATGACCACCTCGCGGGCTGTCTTCCCTAAAAAGGTTTGTGACTTCATTCAGCACCGCTCGACTCATTCACGCTGCCTTGTATCTCTCTCACACACATCTGCACACACACATACACACACACGCACACACACACGCATCCCTTACAATTCACCGAGTAGCATTGTCCTGCCGAGAGATGTGTAATGGAAAAGATAAATGGAGGATAAAGCTAAGGTGACAGGGCCAAGCATGCACGTGTGTATGTGTATTTGCATGTGCGTGTGCTTCTGCGTGTGTGTGTGTGTGTGTGTGTGTGTGTGTGCTCGCATGTGTGTACTGCACAACAGACCAGCAAACCATCTGCTCATCTCCTCTTAATGAACAAAGCAAACAGCAGGAGTCAAGGCTGTCTCCAAATCTGGACTCTCTTTATTGGTAAGCACACACACACTTACACACTTTTGCACATCTCTGCGCTGTTTAATCTGATTATCTTTGATTGAGAACAGGGGCAAAGCAACCTTTTTAGACCTCACTCCTACATCAGTGACAGAGAAGGTCTGAAACACAATTAGCAAGCTGTTCCTCAGCTCTGCTTTGCAGTCACATCTGACCACAAGCAGCCAAATAGACCTAATGGGTGGGAACTAACCAATAGGAGCTAACACGCATACTGCATCTGTGGATGATGGGGAAATGCAACACTATTAGACAGCTGTTCGCCATATCTTTTTAAATGCACTTGGACGTAGCATAAGCATTTCGATCAATTGGCTCAGGAGCAATCACGGCTAGCCACGAAGGTATACACAGCGGTTTGATGTGAGGAAAATCGGGCAGGCTGTAGTGTAAGACAAAGCAGTCGAAGGAAGTCTGGACCTTGACAAGATACGACACTGTGTCCATAAGGCCAAGAGGACCATAAGAAAAAGGCATTAATCCGGACTTTGTGCAGCCACATCCTGCTCAAGGCCCCAAGGATAACTGTTACCTATCTGTCAGGAAGCTGACCACATGGCTTCAAGACGTGAAACACTCCCTGTCTGCTGCTTCTCTGCATATCCAACCCATAAACACACATATTACAGACTGAGCAAATGGTCATAGATGACAAACATTACGAGGCCAGTGCTGCAGGGCTTGGGAATACCGCGTCTGAGGAGCATCAGATAACAGCAGGATGGCATTGTGGGTAAGGAGACTGCCCTTCACAAGAGGATCATCCGGCGGCAGCATCCCTGCTGAAATGCCTGTGAGCAAGACACAGGGTGCCGCAGTCGTCAGATCTCGTTGTCTTCAACCTGGGTACGGACCTCTTAGTGGTCACAGAGTCTACAGATGATAGCCCTGCTCTCAGTGCTATGTGGATAAACTGGGGCTGCGATCTGTCATTAAAAAATAGACAATTTACATTTTGTTTGCTTCAAATAATTTAATTTGCTTGCTTGTTTTGTTCTCTATCATTATCATTATTACTGGCATCGGTAGTAGTAGTAGTAGTAGTAGTAGAAGTATATTAATTTAGATGACACTTTTATCCAAAGTGACTTACAATAAGTGTATACAATCATATGGATACAAACCAAAAATTGTAGGAATCATGCAAGTACATCAACTGCAGCATTTAGAAACAATAAGATTCAGATTCAGAAACTTTTCCCCAAGAAGGGCAGCGATAGGGAATGTGTTATGTTTTATTATTTTACTGTGAATTTAGATTTTTTTATTTATATTAGGTTGTTGGCTACTTTGCTTAATGCATTGCTATTATTATTGCGATTATTATTATTAATAGTATTGTTATTAGTAGAAGTTCTACCTTCTTTATCTAGTACATATTAGCAATGTATCATTGAAGACCAAGTTAATTTTCTTTCCCCCTCTTTTTTTACTTTATTTGTATAATCAATTAGAATTTGCTGCCACAGACAAATTTCCCCTTGGGGATGAATAAAGTATATTTCTATTCTATTCTATTCTAAAAATTAAGTGGAAATAGTTTTATTATTTAGTGGCATTCCTTCAGCAATTGATCACCTAAAGAGCTTATTCATAATTCTCTGTTATTCCCTCAGTATTTAAGACCTTCGTGAAATGTGTTGTTTAGATTAGAATATGGTTATTATCAGTAAAACGTATCTGTGGATCATCATCTCATCTTCAACACGGAGCAACAGCGCCCTCTAGGGGACAATTGTAGTCTAAAGTCAGCGGACCGCGAAGTAACGCTTTCTGGGCTTCTCGAGCTCCTGTAGCAGATCCCCTTTCCCCAGTCTCTTTCGCTTCACAGTCACACCATGGATCCTTTCTCCAACTTTATTTCGGCGTTTTAGTGTTTAGTTTGTCACTACCTTGGGATTAACGGTCTTCGCCTGGATTCCGTTAACTCATCTGTACACCATGTTTACCACCACCGGCTCTCGGGGCCTTTGTAAGTATCCCGGAACCACCAGTAAGCGACAGGCTGAGGCGGTCTCTCTCATCTCCTATCAGTTACAACGGTTATACAGCTAACGTTAGCTAGCCAACTGACGTTAGCATTGCGCTGTCATTCATTAACCAGAGGTAGTATATACCAGTTAAACCTACAGCTGCGTTTAGTTAATTAACAACCAACGGTTTGTTTTGTCAGTTCAGGTTTCATCGTTGAAAAGGGCACTTTCTGAATCGATAAATAGCCAGCTAAATTCATATTAACGGTACTATATCTGCCCTGCCCCACCGTATACAAATTAGCTAGCTACTTCTCTCTCGTCTATTAACAAAACGTTTGCCTAATATACCGTATACATGCAAAGCTGCTCGCTGCAGAAAGCCACAATGTCACTGTCCCTTCGTAAGTGTGTTGTGTTGGGTGTGTGTTGTGCACAGACAAGGCTCCTCTGTCTAAAGGCCTGCTGCTGGTCCTCAGTGGGCTGACTGTGATGCTCACCCTGCTGCCACAGTACCAACAACTGTTTGTGTACAACCTGCAGGCTGTCGCACAGCAGCACCAGGTACGTCTCCAGTATCTGTCCAATAACAACATCACAATGTGTATGTATGTGTGTGTGTGTGTGACTTTGCTTTACCTTGTGCTGTAGGTGTGGAGCTTGTTGTGTGGCAGGCTGGTCTGTCTCGACGTGAAGGACTGCTTCTGTAGTGGCCTGCTCATTTACAACTTCCGGATCTTCGAAAGGCGGTTCGGCACCAGGAAGTTTGCCGTAAGTACCAAAAAAAACATTGATGGATGAACACACAGATATATAAAAATGTAATAAACTTGCTGATATTCTTAGCTAAACCAGATGCTGACACGATGAAGGGTATCATCATCAATCAGAATCAATTTGAGCTTTCCCTATGTAGCAACTTCATATTTTAGGGAAGAGGACACAACTTCCTCATCTGGCACAAAGCAGTTCTCACACCAACATTTGACAGTGATTTATTTTTGTTATGTGTTGTTCTAATCATCACATGTGGTGCTCGTCTTCATTCTAGTCCTTCTTGTTGGCCACTTGGTGTCTCTCTGCGCTGATGGACTTCCTGCTGGCTCAGGCGTTCCAGTTTCTGTTTGACTATGAGGTGGAGGAACTGCCTGCCGGTCTGTGAGTATCTGGGTCACTTCAGTAGCCACCGTTCATGCTGAACTTCAGTCATGCATGTGCTGCATTTGTGAAAAGAGATCAGCCTTTCATTTTCATGGACACTGAGGATATGAATAGCTTGGCATTTAGTTTATGATGTTCAAACCATGTGTCACTTAAGTAGAAAATCTTAATTTTCCCCCTTATAGCTAAGCTTTGGGCAGTATCCATTTTTAAATGTCTTCATCCCCTGCCTGCATTATATTTTAGTATACGGAGTTTAGATTGTGGTGGACTGCGACAGCAGCATTTAACCCAACTCTACAAAAACAATTGGTTTGACAAACAAAAAGATATTTAAGTGAATTGTTCCAAAAGCCTAACATTGTGTCTCCCAGATTGCCTGAAACACTATCTTTTCCTGCTGTCTGCATCCTCTTGACTTTTCCCTTTCTCCTCTCACAGGCTCGCTCCAGTCTTCTCTCTGTTTGTGCCTTTCTACCGCTTGATCCCCAGGGTGCCAGTCACCCAGGTCCTGGGCCACATCCCCATCACCAACAAGTCTCTGGTCTACATAGTCGGCCTGCAGGTAAGCCCATGTTCTACTAGTGTGGGAATTTATGTATCTATTTTGCTTTCTCGCTCTACTCACTTTCCATCTTGTCTGATCCTGATTGTTTCTGTCTTCCTCTCTTCTTCTGTGGTGCAGCTGTTGACTTCCAGTCCCTTCATGTGGCTCCTCGCTCTCAGTGGACTGGTGAGTAAGCACATTCTTCTTGTTATTTAATGTGTATTTAGGAAGTGTCGTGCTATTTAAAACTGCAATATGTGATTTATGGGCCAGATTATCAAAACAATGAGCTTAAAGGGGCTAAAATGTGCCGCAAAGATGCAGTTTGCTGTTAATTTGCTGTCTGCTGTAAAGCATCTTTTCTCATAAGTAATTTCATTCATTGTAATATTTCTTAATACAGGTTTGGCTTGTGACTTCAGTACTAAAAACATATTTGTCTTCTTTTAGCTCTCTGGTGGACTGTACCACTCCAACGTTCTCTGGTTACAGAAGCTCCTCTTTGTTCCTGCCTGGGTCTCTTTTATTGGACGGTATATTCTGGAGCCCATCTTCTCAAGTGAGTCCAACCGTTAGTGATCACAGACACAGATCCTGTGCAAAGCCTTTACACAGTGACCAGTGTTGCAGGGCCTGACATGGAGTTGTTGGCTGTCTCTGTCTAATTGAGGAATAATAATATTTGTACAGTTTAGGAATTTGAACAGTGCATTAACACATGCTAAATTGTGAAATTGATGCTATTCATTCTCCTTCATTTAATGAAAAGTAAAACCAGAATGTGTCTTTGTCACCCTGTTACACTTTGATGATTAATGTACTCCTCTTTTACATGTTGTTTTAGTCTGCCTCATGCCTATTATGTCCGTGTCTGTGGTTATCTAGGCTCCCAGCCGAGCAGTGAGACGCCACTGGGTATGGGGGCCACTCTGGACATCCAGAGGCAGCAAAGGATGGACGTGCTCGACCAGCAGCTGCTGCTGGCTCAATACAACGAGTCCAGGAGCAACAACAGACCACAGCCACAGGTAGACGGACACATATTGTAGCACTGATGCACAGATAAAACACAGAAAAAAAAAAAATATATATATATGTGTGTGTGTGTAGTCTGGGTTGTTGCAGTGGACCAGGATGTTGTTCCCCTCGCTGAGACAAAGAGGACAGAATCGTCCCCCAATACAGCCCCCTCCCCAGGCTGAGACACATCCGTCCACACAGTCCCCTCTATCGGACAACTCTGCTGTCGTAGAGGAGCAAGTGAGTGTTCGCCTGTGTGTTTCTGTGTATATCTCTTTTATTATTAGGGGTCCTTTTCAAGGCTTTTTTCACTGGTTGTATTGCTGTTATATCTGGATATTCATTTACATATTCTGCATCCTGCATGACTCAAAATCACTTGATTCCCTGGCCCTCCTACACTTTACTTTGTGCACCCTTGTTATTTATTCCCATGTGATGATTTGTCTGTCGCTGCCGTCTTCGCTGATGCTTTTTTCTTTTTGTCCCTCAGGTTGCTCTGTTAGTGGAAATGGGCTTTTCCCGGACCGATGCCCTTGAAGCCCTTAGAGCTTCAAACAACGACATCAACATGGCAACTAACTTCCTCTTGCAACACTGAGAGAAAGAGAGAGCTCAGAAACCCAGAATCAAACGTGGACAGAGAGAGAAAACAGGACGAGGAGCACAAAGCAAACCGGAGAGAAGGAAATACCGTGAATGATGGACAATTTTGTACAGATAATCTGAAGCCTGTGTCCCTGCTCGCTGCAGCAGTCGTCAGGCTGAGTCAACCTGAACCGAGCCCGGTAGCACGCCGCTTATTGAAGAGGTGTGAAGCACAAAGTGAAAGACATTTGCGTCATAGCTTTCTGACGGCCGTCGTGGTGTGAAACAGGCGCCATTGCTCAAGGCGGGCGAGTTAGACCTCTAACTGTGAGGGGTTCCCAATGAAAAAACACACAGGAAGGAAGCAGGAGTCTTCAGTGCAGTGGAGGGAATATAAAGCGCGTTATTTCTTTAAATCAACTGATGCTGAAGCACGCAAATCAGCTGAGATCCAACTTCCAGTAATAGTTTTTCATAACTCACTGTCATGCACTGACACTCTGCTTCCTCCGTCTACTGTGCAACCAGCATCTTATACCCTGATGACTGGTTAGAGGAGATCAGTATTACATGGAAAACAGAAAGGTGCACCATGTCTTTGAGACAATAGATCAGAGAACGTTTGGATAAAGTACAAGACCTTTTATTTCGGATTTCAGGCCTTCCACTCTTAGTGAAAACGGTAATTGCTAGAAGTTTGTTTTGACTCCACGAGGAGGCGCAGAGGTCACGATTACAGCTTCAGAATTAGGAATCCATGAAGAATATAACCTATTTTACCATGATTTGAATGCACAGTTGTTATTTCTCTGTGTCGGCAGTGCTTTGTGGGCTCCACCCTCTCCTGCTTGAGATGTGTTATCAAAGGCGGTTAGCCTGCTGGTGAGCCACTTTTCTTCCATTCGTAACTCCACAAGGACATTGCTGGTGACAGACGGCTATCTCAGGATCTATGAGGCGACTCCTTCTGTGTATGACATAATCACATTTACAGACACGAGTGCCCGCTCACACACATGCACAGTAGCCCTTCGAAGAGGAGGTCGTGTTTCACAGCCTCGACCGTCATCTTTTCATGCACTCACTCGCTCAAAGGTTTTATTTATTCTGTCTTAACTGATTTTGAGTCTTTTCTCTGCCAACACACGTCTGAATCATATTGATATTTATTATGCAATATCATGACGAGGAGAGATTTGTGGAGACTATGCACTGCATAGAAACTACTTTGTGTATATAAACGTGCAGAAGTAACATTGCAGCCACTATGTATTGATGTCAAAGACAGATGCTAGTTTTATATTTTGTGCATAACAATAATATTGATGAGATATGACCGCTGAGTCAGTCGTGTGTGTGTGTATTTTTTTTAGAGTGGTATAATAGTATATGGGTGTGATGAGGGAGTTGTTGCACCAACTTTCTCATGAATCATATTTTATCTGTGGAATAAATCAACCTGCAGACTGAGTTATGTTTGGCTCATTAATAGGTTTGCATCATGACAATGACATGTTTGTAAATAACAGTCTACAGTGTTTTCTGTATTAGTAATCGCACTCTAATGCATGCTATTGCTGAGTTTGCTGAGTATTACTTTTATCTGCTACCACCATCCGCCATTTCTCATTTTAATTTGAGAATGCAACGCAAACATCTGTTGGGCTGGAAGAGAATTCTCTACAACATTTCCCATGCAGTCAAAGCCAAATGTGTTGATTAACTTTTAGAAAATACAAATGTAGAATTTCAGTAACATTCTCTAAAAGCTTCAATATGATTATCAGTTTGCAGGGAAGCCCTCTGTCCTTGTGGTACTAGTTTTCAACACATGATGGCACTGTTGTGATAAGATAAGACGTGAGTTCATCTGTATCGAGATTAAAATGTTTAATCACAGCACACACGAGCAATGTACGGGAAATGAACAGTGAGACTATCCTTTAGACTGGCTTTTTCAATAGTGCAATCTATGTAAATGCTTGTTAAAATACCCTGTGTTCACTATGACAAAAAAAAGTTTAGCTTTATTGTATCTACATCCTCAGAATCAGATAGATTTTGATATTAAATCCCAGTCAGGTTTATATCAGATACATTTAATAGCGGTTGTTCCTCTGGGCCAGATCTTTTCTTTTTCATATGTACTCTGTGATGCTCAGACAGATGCTCATTATTGAAGTAAAAAATGGAACAATATATGTTATACAACCCCTCCCGGGGTTAAAGACAACGTGCACACTGTGATATTTAGCATAGTACTGTGTGTATTTCAGGAAAATGCAGTAGATATTAGAAAGAATAATAAGAATATTGAGCAAATTGACCAGAGGTGTGTATGTTTTTGAAGGGTTGCATCGTCCCAGTGGAAAGCTACTGAAATTAGACAATAAAATATATTTCTTAAAAGTCCAAGGTGTACTAAAACATTTTGGAAACGACTGTGATTGCCCTGTTACTGTGAAAAAGGAATATTCCACATGTTATGGTCACTAGATGGAGACATTGAGTGGAGGTAGGTCTCCGGTGTTGTTGTTGCCAGAAGCCCTCTGCCACACCCACCTGCTCCCATTATTCCACGGAGCAGACGGCTCCAGCAGACACTCTCGCTCCAGGGTGGCTGAATATCAATGTAGGGAAATTATGCACATCTTGAAGTCAAAGAATTTCAAACGCATATGGTTTGCCAAATATTCCCCGAAACACTGAGCACAAAATGATACTTTGAGCGACCCCTTGCTTTTCTTCTCGCAGGAAACACGTTTCTTTTATCTTTTTTTTTATTTTTACTAGAAGGTCTCCTGAGTTCACAGTGACACAGTTCCATTCAGCCGCAGTTGATGTCGAACGCAGTCGAGCGGTGCAACTTTTAATGGCTGCTGAAATGAAAAGCAGCTTAAACCAAAGTGATTAATATCTGTGTGTCTCTTTGTGTTTCAGTGTTTAATTAAAGGCACTGATGAAAGAAAAAATACTTTCCCGACAACCAACCTCATTAGGGAGATTCTTTTGTGAAATGCCCACTTAATGTGCGGCATTAATTATGTCTCGTTTAGGGGTGACGATTTTGATTTTGATTTGGAGCTTTGGGAGGTCGTATTAGTAATTTTTTTATTAAATTATGTATCTTGATGGGTGTCAATAAGTGAGTTTATTTGGACTGTATGTGTGAGCAAACATGTCTTTATAAAATCGAGTTGCATATCCCTGTGTTAAGCATCAGCTACAGGGTGATGATGTATGTTCTGGGGGTTTCTCCTTGTCTGGCTGGGAAACCATTATCGTTTACAGTACAGGCGGCTGTGGCCTTGAAGCATCAGCAGTTGTGTCGAGCTATTTGTCATTTCAGGTCAGCCGTCTGTGGCTCTATTATCCAAGGCCTCCTGTACCGGTTGTGACCTCTACTGTATATAGAGGGATGTCTGTGAGTGTTTCTGCTCCTGCCCTTCTATCATGGAGAGAAAAAGTTTGAGTTTTTTATTTTATTCAAGTATAATAAGCTTCTGAGCAAAGGTTAAAATAAGTGTTAGGTTCAGGTTAGGAGAGGAGAAGAATGTAGAGGTAATATCTAAAGGACGCTTCACCTTTTTTAAGACTTAGCTTAGCTTAGCACAGAGACTAAGGGGGAAACAGTTAGCCCGGCTCTGTTGGAAGGTAACAAAATCCACCTACCAGCACCTCTAAACTCACTAACACGTCATATCTAATCAGCAGAAAAATCCTGTATTAGCAAAAACAACAGTTGGTATTTTATTGGGGCTATTGGCTCCTGAAGTCAGCTGGAAACTGTTCCCAGCCAAGAAATAGTTCAGCACATAACTCACTGTGATTTTACAAGATATGACATGCTGCTTGTGGGCTTTAGAAGGGCAAAGCCAGGCTAACTGTTTCCTCCTGTCTTGATGCTAAGCTAACCAGCTGCAGACTGAGAATGGTATCGATCTTCTCATCGAACTCTCCGCCAGAAAGGGATGAGGCCTCCTGTCACAAAATATAAAACTATTCCACAATTAATTGGCTTGGTGTGGGGGTAAAAAAGAGCTTAAAGCAACAGTGACGCAGATGTAACATGTCACTAAAAAGTTTTCTTTTGTTCACACATCCAGCTGTCATGGAGCAACATTATCATTCATTTGCGTTTCTGACACACTGGCAAATGCAAGTCCAATATTCACTCCCCCTTTAGCTCTGTCCCACCGACCCCTGAGAACAATATCTGGCTCTTTTGCTGCTAAATGCTCCAACATGTTTGCCAGGTAGTTGCTAATTTTGTCCATCTAATTAGTACTGGGAAGGTAATGTACAGTGTTTTTTTTAGCAGTTAATGAGAGCTACACGAGTGAACAAAAACAATAAATATATAAAGAGATGCTTAAAGGTAACCTGCACAGGTGGGTGTTCGTCTTTTGTGGTTTTGAGTCATGGGAATCCATTATTAACATAAAAATGATGGACTATAAAACGCTTCTATCATGTCAGTACCACTATCTACTCACAGAAGTAACATGTCAGACGTTTCAGTGTGAGTGAACTACTTGCTGATGCTGTGCTGCTGGCGTCCGTGTATCACTTCAAACAGCCAGAGGCCAGAACCAGCTCCAACCCCGTCTCCGCTATATTCCCTCGCCAGCCCTGTTGCCATGGAGAGTGCATGCCGTTTTTGTGTTGTTGCCATGGGGACCTGCGTATTACAGCCTTCATCCTGCTCTCATCATGTTTCATGAACATTTGTATGCCTCCTGTACGCTAATACCTAAAAAAAAGAAAAGAAACCAGCAGCAGCAGCAGCAGCAGCAGCAGCACAGGGGAGCGCCCTCAGGGATTGCCTTCTGAGAGATGACAGAAATACCAAAACAGCTGCATGACTTTCTCACCGTGACATAGCATGTTTGACATGGGAAAATGTCGCATGTATGAGTGTAAATCAGAACAATGCCGTCTCTATTTTCTCTCTCACTTGTGAGCCCGAAACCGTGAAAGGCGAGAATGCCTAATGCCTCCCACTGATATGGTAATGCTATTCAAGCTAGTGTGCTTTGAGATAATGACATCATTTGTTTGCTTGATTCCTTCCTAACAATTACAGCCTGTCCATGTGTCTTTGTTTTAGACTGTGTGTGTGTGTGTGTGTGTGTCTGCCCACATGTGTCCACTTGTATGTGCGTGAGTGCACTGTGCAGCACATGTGTGGATGTTTCTCAGGCCAGAGAGCGAGCGGCAAAGGCCACTGATGTTTTCCTCCACTGAGTTATTTTCAAAGGAACTTCATAGTTAATGGGGCACAACAATGTACCTGCCCTTAGGTCGTTCAGGAGTTTGGCATTTCACTTCCATTGTGTGCCGGCTCCTGTATGCCACTTGCGGTCTGTTTAGTCTGTGCTTGCTTCAGTTACGTCAAAAGGAGAGCAATCATCTTTAATCATCAGGGCTTGGCTGGGCTCACTTTAGGATTTGTGGGTTTGTTCAACTTGTTTTTCATCCTCCAACAATGATGAAAGCTTGCGAATGGACAACTTGTTTCTCCTTTTTTCCCCTCTTTCCTTTTGTTTGTTTGTTGACGTCTCTTGCTAGATCTGCGAATGGACCTGCCCGAGGCCAATTATAAGAAACCCACAATCCCACAAGACATGCGCAAGCAAGCTATTAGCAACCCCGGCACTCTCTGCTCCAACTCTTTAATCAGCATTACTGTGAGGTAAGCAGCCATCACTCTTGACCATCACCCAGCACTGACCCCGAGCATATACCCGTCTTTGTGCCTACAAATTATGTGCTTTGGAAACAGTTGTCCTTCATCGGGATCACACAAACAGCATTTGGCTGTTGTGGCAAAGATGTGATTACCACCTTTGTCTGTGCTTTGAGGTGAAGCCATAAGCAGATAAAGACAGGGACCACCATTATGTGAGATTTGAACACTTAAAAATGATGAGCTACTGTGGCCTTTACGCTCTCTCGCCATCCCTCCTTTTCACTCCATTTCCTGCTCTGATACTCCACAGACACTCGCAGGAAAATGTGCAGAATGTTGCCAGGAGTGGAAACAGCCTTATTTGCTCTCTCCCTCCTCCATAAACTGTACGTTGCTCTTTCTGCTCCCCTGTATAGCACTGAGTACACTCCCAATAACCTCTGTGTCCTCTGACCTTTAATAGGGGAATGACTTCCTCTGTAACTGTACACACACATGGTATGGCATGAACGCGCGCTTCGAGCGCGGCTGTTTATTTTTATGCATGCTTATGTATGCGTGTCTATAAATGTGATGGACACAGAGTACCCATTCAGACTTGTAGATAAGGTGAAGGTGTTAAGCTGATGAAAGCTTTCTCTTCCGTTGCTCCGCTAGGTGAACTTTACTCATACATGCACACGCTCCAGCAGATCCATTACATCCGGTCTAAAACCGACTTCACTAAACGCTTCCGACGGCGTCCTGACTGTGGAAGTGTCCAGCTGTTAGTGCATTTATCATAGAGGCATGGGGCTGATTCTGGTTGTCTGTCTACTCTGCTGACACACAGCAGGAGGATGTTTTCTTGACTGGGAGAGAGGCAGACCCATCTTCTTTCTACACTCTAGACCTTACCCAACCTGTTTTTGTGCTCCATCAGTCTTTCTAAGTAGTGCTCATTGGGCATCCTGTTTCCAGTCATTGCAGCCTCTGAGCCCATCAGCTACTTCAGCAGTCAGCAGGTCTACACATGGAGTCATAATGCCTTTTGTTATTC
This sequence comes from Anarrhichthys ocellatus, assembly GCF_004355925.1. Lineage (NCBI taxonomy): Eukaryota > Metazoa > Chordata > Actinopteri > Perciformes > Anarhichadidae > Anarrhichthys > Anarrhichthys ocellatus. The sequence goes on along the minus strand of NW_022280033.1, from coordinate 6,546,821 downwards.
TTAGAATACTGTTGAAATGGTTGTTGTATTATGTTATGGGGAGTACAGGTGTAAGAATGCCACAGGTAAAAGACTAGGGTCTAAAATCAGTTGGTGAAACTAATTTCAATCAGCTAACTCACATGGAAAAGATTAGTATTTGATTGTAGAATATTTACAGCATCGATATTTGTCGTATAGGCTCAGACCTCGTCACTCCCCACAAGGACTAAGCTCACCGTGGACAGGGACGTGGGAGTGATGATAACAATATATTATCACCGATAATGATAATAATGGAAAACATAGACTCACCCCCTCCAGGTGGATGCTGGTGTTGAGGTGAGCATTACGAAATGCTATATGAACAGTGACAGCTACATTGTCACATGCATGAAAACAAAACATTCAACCAGACAACAAAACATTTGTACTACAATCAAATATTACAAACACGTGCCTGCAGAGAAACCAATGTGAGCGCTGGCTTCCGTAGTTGCTGCTTGACCCACACATGCAGTATATGATGCAGTGAGAGGAGTCTGTCATGTGGACGAGTTGACAGTCTGAGTGACATGTAGCTTGTTTTTGCAGGTCATAAATCAATACATTTGTGACCTGGTGATGGCACTCGATGAAAACTCGAGGGATCCCAGAAGTGAATAGAAGTTTATTTGGTTGTAAAATAGGTAAAAGGCAGAGATCCTGTGAGCAAAGACATGCAATATGCTGTACTAGAGGCCAACCATGCCAATAAAACAACGTTCCCTCTTTGCATTTCATGATGCTGTCTCGTCTGTTTAAGCGAATGAGATGAAGGGGAAATTATATTTAATGTGCCGAAAAAAATGAACAACCACCAGATCAAAATGACGTCCTTTCGTAATGGGTGAATGAATGGCATCGTGTTAGCGAAGAAGAGGTCGAACTATTGTGAAACACACGGATCTCAACACAAACCTCTAACACAGACATCTTTATCAGAATATTCCCGGTTCCTTTTCACACCTGCACGCATGAACGGTCGGACAGTTTGGTCACCTCAGCGTTGGGACGAAGGCAACACAGAGCTCACAGTGTTCTTTTAGTCATGTTTAAACACAAAGAGACCCCTCTTCCCCCTCCCCTTCCCCTTTTTTAGTCTGTGCTGATTCACAACGGTCTGGAACCAGCCAGCTCTGGAAGCTTGTCTCCATGGAGACAAGGGTGGGAAGGAGAGTGATGATGTTGCTGGCAGAACAGCAGTCCTGAATCAACCATGTGTTTCAGTGTGTGTGTGTGTGTGTGTGTGTGTGTGGATGTGTGGGTATACAGAAGACAAACAGAGAGAGAGAGAGAGAGGGAGATGATATTCTCCATCTAAAAAAGAGGGGCAATTTGGTTGTCTAGCATTGCACGCAACGTAGCTTTTATCCTGTCAGAGGGTGACTACGTGACTTGTCAGATCTGAGGAGGAAAAACAAACCAGCTTGTATTGACGAGTTACGCCATGCTCAGCATTGATTGATGGTAGAGGTTTTGTCAAACAGAAAGTGCAAGCAAATTCTTGTGACACGCACATTCTCCCATATTTAGATTGTAGATAGCAACACAGAACAACAAGGCAACATATGACAACTCAAGCTGAAATGTCAATACAGAGGCTTGGCCCCATTCGTCATCTCCTTTCAACGTTCAGTTTAAATGGGGTGTATTGGTGGAGTCTGACGGGTTCCACTGATAAATTCTTCACAGGGCCTAACTTTAGAGGAACGTAACAACTAAACCATTTGGCAACATGTCATTATGGGTAATCTGCTTTGACAGTTAATAGCTATGTTGGTATGAGCAACTTAAATACCTTACCCAGACAGATTACACATCTACAGAACTGGAATATCATGAAACAGTAACGATGAAGATGCATTGGATTTGATTCACAACTCAAGTGGAAACCTGACAGTAGTTTTGTATTTGTAGTTTGTATTTGTATTTGACAGTATGGCCCCTGGTCATAGTCATTTTCATAACAAACCTCTAAACCACTAATTACTGTGAATATCAAAATGCCACGAATTTGCAGTTGCAGTGCCGAGTCGACGGTGATGATGATGATGATGATGATGATGTGGTTCAATGCAGCTGTTGAGTCGAAAAGGACAGCTTTTGTATCTGCCACTTTGTTTTGTTGACCGTCTGTGACCCACCTCACTAAAATTAAACTCAAAGCTGTGGATGCCATGGTGATGGAGAGGTGTTAATAGCAATTTTAGAGGCGGTGGAGGTGGAAATGGGGGGGAGGATCGGTTAGTCATTGTTTAGCACGAGGTGTGTGTGTGTGTGTGTGTGTTTATGAGACATGAGTGATGGGTTGTTGGCAAGATGTTGTGGCAAAATACTGGTTTCCTATACAGAGTCCATTGTTTTTTTGCATCACGTCTACTTCAGCCCAAAGGTGATGCAATTTCCTTCGTAGACTAATGAAAGACACTCAGGTTGGCCTCCAAATTGTAGCTTAACATTCAGAGGTTAAGGGAAAGTTAAGGGGAATTTATAGTTGTGGAAAATCATTATTATTCATCATGATCAAAGCCTTAATTATCCTTTATTCTATTTGTTGTCTTCTCTTTCCAGACAACATTAGGCCAGGTTCGTTTAAAAATAAAGAAAACAAAGACTTGTCAAACCTGCACTACTTAACTCCAGGCTCCTTAAAACTCTTTTTCATATTTGTGAGAACAGAAAAACAAACAAAAAACAGAATAATTTAACTAGTTTCATTCCCAATGTGACCACAAGGTATGGATGAAAATCAACAACTAGATTAACACAGTTTTAGGTTTATTTTTTGTATTTTTACAGCATTTTTTTGCCTGCATTTGATATTGATATCAGACAGGAGTAAAGGAGAGGGCAATATAGATGCAGCAAAGGTCCCCAGCTGAAGACTGTACCTGACAGACAGAGCTACTGACAACAAAAAGAGAACAGACAGGCTAGGCTCGCTAACCTATTAGCTGACAGTGCTAGCCTCACTCCAGTGTGTCTGTTATCCAAAGGAAGAGGGCTCAGGTGGAGGTGCACAGACAACTTTGGACCAATGTTTCATGTTTGCTGCCACCAAGGGACACGTGTTGTTGATGGACAACAACCAGACAACAAAAGCAGCGAGCCAGGTATCAGTTTTAATCCGCCTAAGGTGTCTCCTGTGATTCATATGCAAGTCCTGGTCCCACTGTGAGAATGCAAATGTTTGGTTCCAGTTCTTTTGCTTCTGTGACTCTGCTGTCAAGATAAATGTTCATTGCTACACATGTTCAGCTGTGTCCCAAATCTATAGTATTCTAGTAGCGCTAATTCTTAACAAGTTTGTAGTTAGTGTGTTCACACTGCAAAAGTTAATACAGACAATAACAAACGCCCTGTTTACATTTAAAAAAGTAAAGCCTGAAACTCCAGGTGTTTTTACAGCTCTCATTAATGTAATTTCTCACACATGTGCTTTTCATGCTTTGACAATTCAAAATGTGAAGAAATGTCTAATATTACAAAAAGAAAAAAAATGAGAGGAGCGATTGAAAGCTGTAAAACATTAAAACAATGAAGGGATGATGACGAGGCAGCTCTAGGAAACACAATGCATCATTAATGTGTCTGTTGCCTTTGCAATTCAGAGTGCATCAATAGACTGTGAACTATGCATTGATTTTACTTTTAAAACTAAAGTCATGTTAGAACATCATCTTCGAAAATGTACCTGAAGTGATTATTTTTCTTACAAAAGCAGTGACTTTGATTCTGTCGTGCACTCAACTCCCTGTTTGCCACAGTGAGCATGTGTAGAGGGCTTAGCACAGCAAAACAACTCCTGTGCCAAAGGGCTGCTCGGGAGATAACAGCAGAATACATTATGATGATATTAACCAAGACAACAATGAGTGAGGTTTAGAGCTGGAGGGGATACAGACTACTAGCGTAATCAGATTCACGTCACTTCAACGTGAGGACACAGTGTTGTAGTTGCCTCTGGGGGGAAAACAAATGACACTTTAATGAGTGTAATAAGTCTAATATTTAGACTATCAAAACAGGAGTCAATCAGAGGGATATGGGTTAATAATTGTATTTGCATAAAAAGCAACATGCTGGTCATCCTTTGCAATAAAAAAAATCGACCTATTGAATCTTAGTTTTGTCCTTTAAGTTTAATCACTCTGTATTCTGCCAATTTTGGTCCCACATGACCAGGCCCACCTCTCGTTGTTCCTCTCAACACCTCACTCATTAGTGCTGCCTTTGGTTTCACTCTAAAAGAGCTCTCTCATGCCAGTTCTCCATCTTCTGGGAATGCCATCTCGACATTAATGGCCCATTTAGGTAGGTAAATGTAATGTAATGCTGTTCCAAACTAAGTTATGTCACGCTGTAATGGCAGGTAATGGTGCTGTGTGCTGAGTCACTATAATTAACTTATCATCTAATTCCCAGGATAGTCTGACGTCCAGATGCTATCGCGTTCAGTCATTCCGTGACTCAACAAGAACAAACAAAACAGCACTGATTGTCAGCACTGTTTACAACCAGCATGTTGAATATTCATATGACACGAGAGCTGTTACACAGCGGACCATAGAGCACTTTAGGTTAACAATAATAAACCTAATAACTGTAATTTTATTGCAGAAAACCTGCAGTAACTGTTGTTATATTTAATTTTTTTAATATCATTAATATCAGTCTGCACTTAAACCTATTATTTCTGCCATTATTGTATGTATCTTTGACTTACCTACTGGAGCTGTAAGACGAGACACGGATGATTTCAGTCTGAAGAAGAGGAGAGATGACATCCAGTTTGAGCTAGATTTAAAAAACCTGCAGCTGCAACAACCTTTCCTTCACAGGGAGGTTAAAAAGTGAGCAGTTACATTAACACGCAGTCATGTAAGTCAACATTTTTAGACTGAAATGAACCTGAAGCCTCGGTAGATTTCTGACTGAAGCCATCAATCATGAGGCAGCACAGACTGATCACAACTTGTTTCTTGTCAAAGCCCTCCAGCTGCACTTAATATTGCAATGATCTTTGGTGGTTTTGAGGTGAATCCTGACGTGGAGCAAAGTTTTGAAACCTGACAAAACCTGTGTGAGGAAGCTGAAATCACAGGAATTTGTTTATGTCCGAACAATATTTTCTGGTAGATTTTGTCTTTATTTTTTCAGACATCTGTCATCACACAAAAACCTTTCTCTCCATTTGAATTTAAAGGCACGGCACCTCACCTGCTTACACTTTCTGTTTACTATAAATTTGAGGATGAATATCATCACCGTGCTGTTATCACCTTGCTTTGGGAGTGACCACTTTATCGTAAAAGTAGTTATTTCATGGAATAAAGGTAATTAGAAAGGACAGTTTCTGATGCACCAATCCCGGCCGAGGAAGTGTGCTGTCTGCCTGGTCTTGTGCTTAAAGTTAACTCCCTTCCTCTGCTTCCCCTGGCAGCTCCAGCACAGTGAGACTGGATTGTCTGGAGAGATCAGGCGGCCTCTGGACATTGCAGTGTCAGCAACAGCAAGGCAAGTGCAAGACTCTTCAGCACATCTACCATTCACGCTGTGCTCACTATAGCTACAGGCCAATATTAAGAAAAACACACATCTGTCTCCCACTCACACACACACACACACACACACAGAAAGGTGAGTACATATATTTGCATATAAGTGCATGCACTCTACATGCATGCAGAAGACGTGAGTAAAGGCTCTGCACTAGAAGCCCAACCATAAGATGCCTCAGGAGGAAAATCAAAATACAAAAATCAATAGTCGGCTCTTTGTCATGTTTGCATAGAATGCTGCATCCATTTTCACAACAAGCAGCCAGCAGCGATGGGAGTGCATGGTACCAGGAACAGAACACTGAATAATACAATACAACAGTATTGATTTTTAGAGCACTGCACGCTTGAAAGCAGGTTGCGCCTATGCCAATTAAAAAACGTCATGTTTATTTGCTCGAGGATGATGTGTTTGAACGGGCGTTACGATATTTGCAGAGCGGATTAACCTACCGTGATGGAGCGATTCAATGTGATACATTCACTGAGATGGGGAAACTAGCAAAAATCATTTTGTGAGGGGATACAGATTTTACAAGCTGAATATTAATATGTTGATAGATAGAGATGCATTTTTGTGCACTTCAGTGGGTTTCTTGATTTTGTCGTTTCAGCTAATCCCGGAAAACATTTATTCATTTATTTTTTTACGCTGAGGGGACATATATCACAAACAGCCGTGGGAATAATGATTCTTGTCCATTGGAAGCAGTGGAGGAAGTTGGTTGGCGTTATTTTAGAGCCACAAAGTCCATGTAGGGAGGAGGTCGAGGTGGATAGATGGCTCAATGTGATACTTTGACACTCGAGACTCGTGTTTGTTTACGATTCCAACCAACATCGATTTCTTTAACTATGACCACGGCTGTTTCCTGGCCTTAATGAAGAAGTCCAAAAATGCACATGTTGCCTGTCATTCGTTGTTCAGCATAAAGTATTTTATAATTTATATTTGTACAAGGTTTGCACATCTAAAGAAGACAAAGAAGAAGTTTCCAGTTTCTGGTTTGCTCACTCTTTTAGAAAAGATAGTTTCAATTAATATCATCTCTTTTAAAAAGAAACACGACTAACATTAGGGTTTCCTCTCCTCTCCTCTCCTCTCCCCAAATCTAAATACATCCTAATAGATCAAAGCTTAATAACAGGTTCAGTGTTTTGTAGCGCTGCTGAAGAGAATCAGGTCGCTTGTTATGCTCATTTGTGTGCTAATATTGGTCAGTAATACAAATGACTCCCCGAACGTTAGAATAAAACCCTTAGAATAAAAAATGGAGCCCTCCATCCTCACAGCTCTTTATCAGTCAGAGAGCACCTGTCCGGACCTGACCTGATTACGGAGGAAAGTAGGTCTGAATTTGAACCCTCATTGTTGTCACACATGAAAGGACACAGCTGAAAATGAGCCACTCACTCTTTAGGCTGGGTGCACTTTAAAAAAGGATGGGCATGTGTATGTCTGTGGTCCTGTACTTCCTCTCTTTCAGAGATTTGGCATGTGTGCAGTTTTGAGAATTTAATTGGCCATTTTGATCCGTGCTCAGTTCTCTCCTGGGCCATTTGTGGCTCAGGACTTGGCTGGAGGTTTTGTCGGGTCCTCATAAGGATAGAAGTACAAGGCAAATGTACTTTTAGGTGTGTCTAAGCTTTTCCCCAAGTACTGTAGTCGATCTTTGTTGAATCATCTATGCATCCATGCCACTATGACCAAACGTATTGATCTTTAATTGACCATTTGACAGTTTTACACATTTGCTTGGTGCAGTGTTAAAAACACATTTTCTTGCAGGGCTTGGACTTGAGAGCAAAGGCATCTATAGATTATTGCAATAAAACAAGAGCTTCCGTCGTAGACAAACTGATTGGGGTAATAACGACCTCGCTAGCAGTCGTTGATTACAGTTGATTCGATTTCAAAATGTGAATCGAAAGGAGAGAAGTTGCCTCCGCTGTTATTCTGTGCACTGAGGCCGTCACGGAATAGGTGCTTAGCTTTGCGTGATTCACCGGAGGGTTGTTTTCATGGCGGGAGCGGCATTCATCTTATGTGATGATTGATTTCTAGTGAAAGGGGGCGCTTGATTTGTATGGAGCACCTCTCATCGCGAGCCTGGCATGGGAACCCCCTGTAGAGCCGTCTGTCAGGCCCTATCTGGCCTCTGCATACAGCACATTGATCAGAGACGTTCGATCCCGAGCATGATGGATGTGAGAAGACACTTCACTGCGGAGGGTTGCAGGGTGGCTTTAGTCGCAGTCTAGGGTAGCTGACATGTCTGAGTAACAGTTGTGGCAGAGAATCCTTCCCGCATTTCAGTAGAGGTTTTCTATTAGTGTAGCTTCTTGGATTAATGTAGACCAGGGACATCTGCACTGTCATCCTGAAAGGACACATGCAATCTGCAAAATCAATGTACCTTTCAAAATCTGTTGTCATGCTGATGGCCCGGATCTATGAATGGCAGAAACTGAATACATCACTGAAATATCTCGACAAATATTGAATAGATTGCTGTGGAATTTTGAGCTGACATCCATTATCCCAAGATGATGGGATGGGTCTTAGTGACGTTGGTGATCTCCTGACTTTACCTCTACTGCAGGGAATGAAATTAGCACCTGCCAAATGCAGGATAAAGACAAAGATAAAGGTAAAGATTTCAGGTCACCTGCCCCCATGGCAGATGTAGACATATTACTTTAAAAAACAATTGTTAAGCTAAACATAGTCAGTCTAACTCAGTGTTCACAATTCTAAACATGGATATAAAAAATTAGTGGCCAGTAGAAATTGAGGAAAATAATTTCAGAAATGGAGGCCAGATCAGATTTTATTACATCAAATTTCCATATGGCCGACCACATTGTTTCCCCAAGGACAGAGTTTATTACTACATCTTTTCTTTTTTGTACGTCTACTTCTCTTTTCATTGCCTATAAAATGTGAATACCTTCAACGCTGTGCCGACCGCTTCCATCTCCGGTCTTGAAGATCTGAAGGCGATGCGATGAGTTTGCATGGACACACTAATGGCAAATGGCGAACTGCAGCCAAAAGATCATGTCTTTGGCATTGTCTGGTCCTTGCCACAAGGACAAGACTCCTATATTAATGATCCGGAGACTGTACAGTTGCTTAATGTCTACCTCCGTCATTATTGTTAGAACCATAGTCATCAAATGGCCACATCCTGCATGAATATCTCATAAGTTATACCACATTTTGTCAAATTCTTCCTCTTATAATCAGTCTGTATATTCTTCACTATCGTAATAATATTGGTATGCTTATCCGTACTATCTGTACTATTATCTGTATATTCAGTTTACGAGGGCTTCTCCAAGTAATTACAAATGACATGGTAACTGTAAACCGATAACAGTGTGGGCTAAATTCAAAAATGGTTCAGTAGAGTGTTTGGTGATTATCTAAACCAGAGCAGAAATAGTGCAGAAAAGATGACACCACATTGGACTGTATGTCTTCGTCTCTTTCATTCTGTTCAGTCAGTCAGATTACTATCCGTATCTCTGCCTCTCTGTCCTCACGCTATATTATCCGGGACGTAATGGCTGATTTGGGGGAAGCTACGCTCTGCTTCTTTAGCGGATTACTGCAACTAGAGAAATACGCCTTTTGATAAGGAAATCCAACATCCCCACCAAATATGACTCCCCCTCTAAAGAATATAGCAGGAATAGTGTGTGCACATGTTTATACGTTAGGTCAGCAGCTGTATTCACCATGTTATCCGGGCCAAGTGTGTCCAAAGTGGTATTATTAGTGGCTAAAGCAGCATGCAGACTCTTAACAATAGTAATGTAATCGCTGACATTTTGCACACAAAAAAGCAATGGATTGAATAAGCAAAAAATGTAAATGCTGAACCTACATTATTATTGTTATTATGCATCCATTGTAACAGCTTTAGATATTTAGATGGTTGACTGTCTTGCAGCCATTCTTTGTATGAATGTGACAATTTTCTCAAAATTGTGTGAAATAAGATATTTTTCTTCATATAGCCTAAGGTGCTGTCTAGTCATAACACATCATCTTTTCATGTTATGATGACTAACGTGTCTCATCATAGCACAATAGCAATAATATTTTTTTAGTATCGTCTTATAATGAGAAATTAAGCAGATTTATTGACGTGGCATCTACTCGTCCATGAGTCGATTCTTCCTTCTGCGCTGTGATACGGTTAGTAGAGTTCAGTAGAAAGAAAATAGTTCCTAAATGAAGCTGCTCACAACCCGGTCTGTGGATTATCTTGAGTAACCGGGTCATTATTTCTGTTTCATTGCTGTTGAGGTTTTCAAATGTATTTTTTTGGGCTTTGAGCACCACAAGCCGAGTGCCATTTAGTCCCATTATATTCAAGGGACGACGGACATCTCTACGGCCGATATCTCCAAAATGAAGTAACTCACACCAAAACAATCCAGATTGATAAATAACACTACAGGAGAGAGGAAAAACAAGTATTTGGGATTTTGGGGGGGGAACTGTCCCTTTCTGTATGACTTCATGGTGTTTCTTTATGTGAGGTGTGAGGCTTATAAATCACAGTAAGCGACTGGCTGATGGCTGCCTCCTGGCACAATCAATGCTAACTGCTGCTGGCACCAAGCCAGAGAAACCACACCCTGAAACACACACGCACACACACACAAATGTGCACAGTATACATCAGCTGGAAGCACCCACAAAATCAAACGTGCACACATCCCCATCAGTTATACCGTACATGCACATTTACTGTCACACAAAATGGAATGAAGCTGCAGATTAATGTGTGAAGCAGTGTGTAATCCTCCTCTCCTCTCACTCTGAGTGTTGTAGATGGAGGAAGGTGGAGGGAAGAGAAGATGACAGAGTGGAGGATGATGGTCTCGACTGGACGACATCGTGTCACTGGTGGTACAGCTGGTAATCTGTCGTGAGCTTTCACTTAGGTAGAGCACAGCGTTGGGGTTAGGAAACCATTATTGAAGGTAAATCCTGGAGTCAAGTAGATTGAAAGCTTTGACAATTTCGGTATAATATTTTTTTTATTTAATCTGTGCTAATATATCACCTAAAGGACTTTGTGAATCTCCCAAATCTAAGTTTCTTTCCTATAACATTGCCTTGCCCTAAATCATACCCTCCTTTATCATCTATTTCACTCTAAATGGGAACATCATTAACAAAATTAACATCATGCTGTATTGAAGAGGACTTGAAACTAGCGATTGAGGCCATAAAATCATGTTTGCAATGTCTATTAAGGTAATAAATCAAGTGAAAATCAGGGTCAACTTCTCATAGACTTCCATACAATCTGCTTTTTGCAATCAGAGGAAAGAATTCAAGTTTAAGAGACCTCCGCACTGGCTTCACTTTTCCGACCCGGAGGCTGCTGCCTGGTGCAGTCACATATACTCTAATAGTTCTTTTATAATACAATTTTGGCAACACCCCAATATGGTAATTTTCATGTAAATGCCTGATTGTCTGAACTGCATTAAGCCGCTAATTATCACAAACAAAACCTCAATAACACCAGTTTAACTACGTTGATTGATGCATTAGTTTGATTTATTTATTATGTAATCGCTCAGTCTGTTTTCGTTCAGTGATGCATGTGCCAGAAAGACTGCAGAGACTGAAGCAGAGCAGTGTTTCTGTACGCAAACAGCAGAAAAGCCGGTGGTGATGGGAAAGTAAATTCATAACTCCCTCCATCTTCCTTCTCTAATGAGATGAGATGACAAACATTTACCCATCATCACATGGAAGTAGTCCCATTATCACAGTTGTTGTTTCTGGTCGTGTCTCTTGGCCAGTGTTTCTGTTGAATCTCTCAGTGGATCTAACTTATTAAAGTAGGGAATGGATTGATAAATATTTCATCAAGTAAATCGTGGCATTATGAAGGGGGTTTGGTAACATACTGTATCTAATTTGATTTCATTCTGAAACTGCTCTGCCAGCTCTTCAGTATTGTTATTAAAGAGAGCAATAGATATGCTCTGGATTTCGGATTTTGCACCTTTTTAGTTGGAGCATTTTCAAGTTGATGCATCTTTGCATCTGTTTTTGTCCACTTGTTCCTTTCCATTGGAGACATGTTTTTCTAAAGATACTGGCCTCCGTCTCTCTGTTTTGAGGCCAAGGCCTAATTGACACCAAACGGCATGCTGGGGATGGCATACAGCTTGTCAGGAGCAGGAGGGAGGGAGGGAGGGATGGAGAGTGGGAGGGAGGGAGGGAGGGATGGAGAGAGGGAGGGAGGGAGGGAGGGATGGTTAACGGCAATAAACCCCCAGAATAAAGAACCTGTTGTTTAGAGGGAAATCACAACAAACCCTGCCACTCTCTGCCTCTGTCTGCTCCTCATTTGTTCTTTCATCCTCTCCATGCCTCCCTGGTTTGTCTGTTTCACTGATATCACATTGTTTTCTCGCCCTCCCTACCTCACTCCTCCCCATCTCCCACTGTCATTTTCTCTCTCCTGTCGGTCTCTCACCCCTCCTTCCGATCTCTCCCTCTGTGTCACCCAGGGCTTTTTGTTCCCATTTCCTCCCCTTCTCCCTGATCGCTGATCGCTGATCGCTGTCGTCCTGCCTCATTAGCGAGATGTTTCATCGGTGTAGAGCTACAGCTTGTTGAATCTGGGAAGGCGTGGTCTTTTTCTGCCTTTTTGGACTCTCTCTCTCTCTGGCTGTTGGTTGGATATTGTTTGGATATTATCAACCTTTGCGTGCGCCTCTCCTTTTCTTCTTCACCCGTACGTCTGCCTGTCACACACACACACACACACACACACACACACACACACACACACACACCAGTCAGCCAGTGCCGGGTGCAGTTCTGTTCCAGTTTCCAGTAAGCTGATCTTGCTGGCAGAGGCTAGTGGGGAGACTTCCTTTTCTGGAAGGACCTGATGCATCGTGTTAATGATCCTCTCTCTCTCTCTCTCTCTCTCTCTCTCTCTCTCTCTCTCTCTCTCTTCCTCCCTCCCTCTACGTCTCTCTACTGGAGAGTTTCATTTCATATCACATCACAACGTCTGAGCAGGGAGCAACAGCAGAAATCCTCCAGCCGGCACAGTGAAGAGACTGTGTTAATCACGCCCCCCTCTTCTGTCTCAGCCTAACGCTGTTCTCTCTTTTCACTAACACCAGTAACACCATTTCACACTCTTTTTCCCCTCATTTTCTTTCTTCCTGTCTTGTTCTCACTCTGTCTCTCTTTGTTTGTGTCTCTCCTCCCATTTTTTTTGTGTGTCTTTCATCTCTTTTGGAAGAGTGTCTCCAGTCTCCAAGCTCAGGTAGGCAGCACAACATCCAGGAACACACTCCTTCAGTCTACCTCTCTCTGTTTTTTTTTCTTCCTTCCTTCCTTCATCACACACATCAACCACCTCCTCATCCTTCTCCAACGCCTCTATCTCTCTACTCTCCTCCTGCCTCCACACCCTGCCTCCGAGTGCGCTGGAGAGAGTCGCCAATTGCGCACGGTGAAGGCAGCGAGTGGGAGTGGACCTCGGCGAGCGTGCTTGCAAGTGTGTTTGCGAGTGTGTGTGTGTCTGTGAACGTGGAGAGGAAGAAGAGAGGAGGAGGAGGAGGAGGAAGAGGAGGCAGAGAGCATCAGCACAGTCCTCCCAGTCTCTCCTCTCTCTTCACGCGCACTCCCACTCTGCATGGAACAATCCTTCCCTCACTGCTTCTAGATGGACATTTCTGTGGCAACGTTTCGCCCGTGAAGACAGCAGCTGCTTGCCGCTCCACTCCACAAGCTCCTACATGCTGGATTAAAAACAAAAAAAAAGTGAGGAGAGGAGAGGAACAGGGGGAGATCTCTGAACATGAGTGAGGAAGCTAAGGAGAAAGCAGGCGGCGGGAAAGCAGCACATCGCAAGAAGAAAGGCAAAAAGGTATGAGAGAGCAAAGAGCTGTCTTTGTCTTGGTGTGCTTCCTTTTGCTCAGTTGTTGCTTACTATCAGCAAAATGTGTGTTTCGTGCGTTTGTATGGAAAAGGTTGTTGGGTGAGGTGCGATAAATGGGTGAGGTTGAGGTTTATAAAGTGACTGAAGGCATGTTTGACCATGTTGTTACTGGTTTTTCGCAGATTTTTTGGGGGTTTGATCATTCATTATGATCAAGTATTGATTTCTCCGCACATTTCAGATGTGTATGGTCGAGGGGGGGGGGGTTGTATTATTTGAGAGACGATTTATTTAAAGTACACCCCGGTTGTATTTCTGTGAATTTTTACTGTCAAGTGTGTTTACGCCTCTTTGTGGCTCTGACACGAGAAAGAAATGTTTGTTTAGCCTCACCTGGAATTCTTCCACCGCCAATTGAAAAGCCGTCGTGTGTCACCCACCAGTTATTACTGCTACGGCGACTGGTCGGTCCGGTTGTTTTGCTGTGGGTGATGTGCAGGGGGAGCAGTGATATGTTTATTATCGGAGGCAGAGGGATGTCCTCGGGGTTAGGGTGGGGACAGCTGAACGCACACATCGCACAGGTATCTGTTGTGCTGTCAAACTCCTCCACACCTGTGTGTGTGTGTGTGTGCGTGTGTGTGTGTACATCTGAGACACACGCACTCTATGTAACGTATGCATAGCTGTCTTCTTGTTTTCCTCAGCAGTTGTTATTATGGCTTTTAATTGAAGGTGTTTGAAACCACAGAAACATGTTTTGACTTATGGAGTGGAATGTGCGTGCGTGTGCATGCGCTCACACGTGTGTACTTATAGGTCGGTGGTTCACACTTTCAGAATGTGAATTCGTGGAATGAGCACGTCTGCTCCTGTGCCTCCCATGCTGTTGTGTCAGTGTGGCTAAAGATAAATGTGTTTGTGTGCCGAAAGCCACTGATCATGCACAGTGTCACAAAATACACCCGTTTGCACACACACACACCGAGTATTTTCCAGACCATTTGAGCTTGGACAGGGTTAAAGCTACATCGGAAGCGACCCTTGAGACGAGGGATTTGCTGGACAGGGAAAGACCAAAGCAGAGCAGAGAAAACCCAGCTACAGCAGATGGCCACTGGACATTTAACAAGGCTCAGTGACTCTGTTATTGAGGAGAAAAAATATATTCACTGTTTCCCATTAAATAATTTATAGCTGCTGTGTTATGTGCCACCCTCAGTGGTGAAGCTGTCAGCCCGGTTCCTCAGTGACGGGCTGAGAGATGAAGTGTTGACTTCCTTTATGAAATGTTGACTCAAAGGACTGTCACACAGTTGGTGGTGTAAGGGCTGCATGTGAGCAAAGTGAACCTTTTCTTTTACCTCAAGACAAACTGATACAAAATAATAGTCGAACCGTATGAATGAAATGCAAATTGTCCAGAAAGAAATGCAAATATAGAAGATTATGTTCGTGAAAATGTATCTTTAGGGGATATGATATATTCATGATGGTCGTTTCTTTGACCTTACGGAACCAAAATATGTAAAAGCCTTTTAAATATATATATATATATATATATATATATATTTTTAAATATATATATATATATATATATATATTATAATTTCCGATATCAGCATAAACGTGGTACTTTTTACTGCCACCTTTTCATTTATTATATATATGACTCCTAAAAACAGATTGTGTGACAGAGTTACCCCAAGGGGGTGAATGAAGTATCTACTATCAATCCATCTAAACGTCTGCAGATTATTAACAACAAAAAAAGCACTACAGAAATATGATGTATTAGTTTGAATATATATAATACAGAAACTGTGTCTCCATGCTTTGTTCACCAGAGAGAACTCACAAGTTGATTTCTACACTAACATATGTCAATACAAGCATTTTATTTAGTTTTATTTTGTTGCTCTCAATGTGCATACACAGAAATAGTCAAACTGCTAAAACAAGATCAACAAAGCTGGGCAAAGGTGAAATATTAACATTTAACTATGCGCAGATATAAATATATATCAAAAAAAGTGCAAAAACATTTGTAGACAGTTAGACGAGTGCAATGTTAGTGCAATGGTGCAGAGTGGGAAGGGTGCTTGAATAAACATGGGATGATTTATGTGACAGATTGCTTTATATACACGAAGTAGGTGGATGTGACAGGATAAACAGTATATGCAGCGTGCTCATATTTATATTTGACAGTGATTTAGTATTTACATGTTAAAAAAACCTTCTTCTCAACATCAACTCCGTTCCCCAACAGATTAAGATGAAGGAGGTTGGGTTGAGCTCACTAATGGGATTATCACACAGACCAAAATTTCTCCGTTCATATATTTTCCCAGACACGTCTCGTTATCTCTCCCACACGAGCTCCAGACTGCAGCCAGCCAAACCGTGCATATGAATGCGTCTACGCATAATGTATGTCGTTTGTTTGTCGCGTGTACAATGTGTGTGTCTGCGCTTCACTCAGTGCGCATGTGCACGCCAGATGTGTTAATGATTGTAGCCATGGCAACTAGTTCCTGCTCTGAGCGAAGGATGTCGAGGGTGAGCGAGAGAGAGAGAGAGAGAGAGAGAGAGAGAGAGAGAGAGAGGGAGACAGAGAGAGAGAGAGGAGGGGGTGGACTGGTGAACTTGGTGGCCAGAACAGAAATATATTTTTCATGAGGCAGCTGCTGTGATGGGGAAAGCTCAACTATACAATCAAACATCTTTTTTCTGAAGGTCCCAGACTTATCGTGATTATGACGCGGCTCGTAAATCATCACCAAACACCATACTGTGTCTGCCTGTTAGTGGGTGTTTGTGCTCATCAGTGTGTGTGTTTAGGTCTAGCGTGTGTGTGTACGTTTGATTGTGAGTTTGTGTAGCACTCTGATGTTTCTCCAAATGCTCTATGATCTCTGAGAGGCTTAATGATAAGAATTTGTAGTGATAGAGATAATGAGGATTGCATAACACACACACACACACACACACACACACAGTATTTACAGGAATTTGGTTGCATATAGTCCCACCACACACAAGCTTCCGTTCGGGTCAAGCGAAACCCTTTTATTGAATATTAGTAACGCGTGTGTGTGTGGGTTTGTCCGTGCATGAAGTACACTCTTGTCTCTGGACATCTGGTTAGCTGTGCCCTGTTGGGTTTCACTGTAGTTAAATTGGACATGGAACAGTTTTCTCTGCACAAAAGCAGAAAGAAATAATAGAGAGCAATGTCCAAAAATAAGCTTCCCTCAACTGCACGATGTGCTGTAGCTTTACACTGTTTCCGTGTTTTTCTTGTCAAACACGCTGATGGAGGGAGACAGTTGAGAAATGTGGTATCACTGAAACGTCGAAATTCTGCCACAAACAAGCCACTACTGCTGATCATATTCCTCCACAGTCAGGTTATTCTGCTGCCACTCCTCACAGTATATTTCACACTGACAAAAAACAGCTGAAAGCGATACGGAGAGTTCATCTACGTGTTGCTATATATTTGCTATAAGTGACACAGAAGCTTTTATAAGGCAGCTTCTCACCAACTGACCTTTTAATGGTAAATGCTTTTTTTATGGCACTACGGATAGATCTGCAGTAAAATTGAAATGAAGAAATAAAAAAAAAGGACAGATGACTTCAGCTCATTTTCCTCATCCTTGCACTTTACACAGGACTGTAAAACATGGCTCTTTTGTGTTGTCTTGTTCCTAATGAGACAGCCAGGCAGCCAGACTCGGGCAGCTCTGCTCTTTGTCTCGGATGGAAAAACCCTGCCAGAAACAGAGAGCCCCGCGTCTGGAGGACTGGTGGAATAAGCCGTTCTGTGACAGTGCCTTCAAAGAGAAACGGCACATCACAACCCCCAGATAACAGCAGGGCACTGGTGAATGTGCTGATGGAAGATGTGAAGTGTGTGTGTGTGTGTGTGTGTGTGTGTGTGTGTGTGTGTGTGTGTGGCGAGAGACTAAGAGAGCGAGAGCAAACTAAGTGCTGCTTTTGTTTTTCTAGATTAGGCTAATGGACTTGGCACAGATCAAATCCTTAAGAGGGGTAGGTAATACTTCAAGGGCTGTTTGGGCAGAGAGTACGGGGAGAGAATGGGTGTGCTTAAGGGGGAGATACAGTAAATACAGTATTCTGCTAAAGAGAGCTGAAACACTTCATCGATTATTTGGTCAACCAAAATAGAATCCACAAATTTTTTGATGACTCATTCATCGTTTGTCATCTGCAAGCAAAAATCCCAAAAATTCCCCAGTTTCAGCTTTTCTGTGTTTAGTATAATTGTGAATTGAATATCTTTTTTGTACTTTTGGTCGGACAAAATAAGATCTTTTAAGACGTGTCACCTTGGACTCGGGGAAACTGTGACGGACATTATTTACAATCTTAGTCGAGAATATATTCGGCATATTAATCAATGATGAAAATAAGGATTAGTTGCAGAACTAGCGCTTAATGAAGGCTTAATCTGTTTGTGAATACACATTAGATTGAAACGTGGTAAAATGTGGAAATTACACATAAAAAAAGCTTTTCAAATGTCGAATTACATTTAACTTGTTTTGGGTCTCACGCCAAACTTGTTCCACAACTTTTTGCAGTCACACACACACATAAAACACCAGAAAATTCTATTGAACTTGAATATTGATGTCCGTATCAGGCCAAAATAATCCTGTAACCTGTGATTCCTCATCACATCACCTCCTTGACATTCTCTGTTTCTGCAGCATAGAAATTTGATGCCTTATATAAAGCCACACACACGCACACACACACACACGCACACACACGCACACACATGCACACGTGCTGTATCAGAGTGTGGAGGTGTGAGTAAGTGCACATGCATGCTCCCTTCGGAAACCTCTATAAATGTATGCATGCGTGTGTGTAGGTGGCTGTATTCCTGCCGTTTCTGCGTGGATGTGTGTTTGAGGGAGGTAGGCGTCCGCGGAGCCCGGGCACAGCTGCACGCCCTGGGGAGAGGGCAGAGGGAATCGGCCTGTCAGAACTCCATCGCTCTCAGATTAACTGCCTCTGCTCCTCCCTTTCCACTGAGGGAGGGAGAAAGGGATGAGGTGAAAAAAGAAGAAAAAGAGCCAGGGGAGAGGAATATGGAGAGGAGGTGGTGAAATAGAGAGGGCCGAAAAGGCCGAAGTGTGAGCGAGGTGTGAGCCGGAGAGTGGCAGAGGAGTAGATGGAAAAGGAAGTGTGAAGGAGGAGTGTTTCTTTCTCCATCACTCTGGAGCTCTCCCTCCCAAACGGCTGTAGGGGAGGATTGTGGGGCCAGTATGCTTCATCAGGGGTGCTGCTACAGAAACCCCCTCTCTCAATGTCGCAATCGGGAGGGCTTTCTTAAAAAGAACGACATTCTGACAATAATTTATGCATCGGTTGGCCAGGTGTCTGTTTTGGCCTTCTGATGCGGTCGGGCGACACGTCCTACAAAGTTCTCAAGCATAATCCGGCCTTTTATAAATCCTGCATGAATGACTGGTTACCTTGTTTACTGACCAGTGATTTGACTGACTTGACTAATCGCTCGCTGGTTTAATTACAAGTCAGCTTTCTGGAAACAAACTTAAGCAGCTTTTGTTGTCAAGACAAAGACATGAGTTTATATGCCTGAGCAGGCGTCAGTATGAATACAATCATACAGTACACATAAACAGAAACACGCAAGATGGGAATAGAGAAGCCATGGCCAACTAACAAGGCTGTTGAACCAGACCTAATCAACAAGGGCTTGCCACTCTTCGCTCTGTCCCGCCACAAACCTCCCTCCACACTCGCTCCCTCCATCAACAAAAGCAAGCAATTTGAAGAAATGCCATGGGGAGTTTTTTTTATGTCCTGTCGTCGAGAATGAATCAATACCGGTGAGAGTTCAGCGCAATTTAAGTTGAGTCTCTCTCCCCCTGTAAGAAACAGCCACAGTGTTGGGCTGTTATCTGGTACAAGACTCCTGTCTATTAAACACATGTGATAAAAAAAACTATTTTTTAATTAAGGCGAGGTCAGGCCTCAGTCTGAAAAAATCATATTAGGGCCATTGTAGGCCAAAAAAAGAATAATAATGACAGAGCTAGGGAGTAATAATCCCCCAAAAAACCTCTCAATTTAAAAGAAAAATACTTCAGATTATAAAGTCACAAATTTACAAGATCAACACTCATAAAAGTAATGTTTTTGTTGTTGTTCAGGATCCACATCGCTTCACTTTGCATGTTGGATCAACCTCATCACACCACAGAAAAAAAATCCTGTAAATTTGCGAGTCTATTCTCAGAGTTTTTCTTACTTTATAATTATGAAAATAAATAAATGTGTGACTTTAATCTTAGAAATTCAGAGTTTTTTCTTGTAACATAACTCCCTTGGCTCCGTATTTTATTTTTGTTATTTCTAAAAAAAAAATGTAACCCAAGTTTACCTAAATTTCCGGTTTGCTGAATAATATTTTGTGTGAGCTTTTAATCAAAATACAGCAAAAAAAAAAAAACAGCCATTCCATATGAATAAAATCGCTGAATCACAACTCAAATTTGAATGCAAAAAGGCCCAAGACTTCCAGCCCGGGCTGCTTGGTGACTCGGACTGCTGTTGCTTTGTGATGTGTGCGATGTAACAATGTGCGCCTTCATATCCACACTGGTGGTGTTTTTCCCTGCTGGCAGCCTGAACCCCGGCAGCCTCTTCCGTTTCCCACCGCTCCGTCTGGAAGGCTCTTTACATCTCGCTCCGTTGTGCTCTTTCCATCCCTCTTCTTTGACTCCTTTTTTTCCCCCTTCTCCTCTTCAAAAAGACTCCGTAGTGCGAGTCAGTAATGGAAAATGAGCGAGAAATGGAGAGTTCCACTGTCTGATTTAGAAAACCCTTGTTATCGAGTTTTGGGATCCTCCTTATGCCTCTCCTGGCTCTCGGCGTCACCATGGAAACTGTTAAATGCAACAGGAGCAGGATATCAAAAGCTTTTGTTCTTCTGTACCAAAAGCAATAACTGTGGTTTACGCTCGCCATGTTGTCTGCCGACCTTGTTGTGACCGCAGCATTTGTCTCACCTGATTTTCTCAATTAGACAGAAACACCGAATGCAAACAGTTAAAGATCGCTGGTTTATTTTTAGTCCATACTAAATTAACATGAGTCACAGATGCACTGGCTGTTAATTGTTCTCCCCGCAAAATTAGTACCTCAGAAATGGATGTGTGAGGTGCTAATAAGGCTATAACACTATAGCTATTGTGTGAGGAATGACAAAGATCACACTATTCCCACACTAGTTCCCACAGTAGAGCATCAGGCAAAAGACATTTTATCACGTGATGTAAATTCCAGTTTTTCGTGTTTGATGTGCAGGCTGATTGTGTTTATTCACAATAAATGAGCAAGCTGTAGTGGGTGAAACAGTCTAGAGCTGTGGCTCTATCAGTGACAGAAAGCCCGATGTCGTTTTCAATTAAATTAACTTGAATTACAGTTTATTAATTGAAAAGGGGGGAAGGGGGGGTCTGCGTCCGTCACTGTCCCTTTTGTCCTCAGGTGTTGTGTGTATGAATCAGATGATGTATTGTGAGATCGGGGATACATCCACAGTGGAGCCAAGCCAGATGGCTCACGCCTGCTTCCTCCGTGAAATGAGGAATGAAAAGCTTGCTGGTGAATAAAACAGGTAAACTAAATGAAAGATGAAGTGTGTAATCACAGGCAGAGGAGCTTAGCTGCAGCCTCTCCCAAAAAAGGACATGTGTTTAGACCCTTCTGCTGACTCTCAGCTTGACGATGCACTTAACAGCAGGATCTGGCTTCCTCCGAAATTGAAATTGTCTGATAGATCGCCACAGAGCTGAGGCTGTGTTTTGAAATGGAGAGCAGATCGCCAAATTTAGCACCATTCATGTCAAACTGTTGCCGGAAAACCAGGTTGAGGGAGACATCCTGGAGACGTGCTCCACGAAGGAATATTTTATCAATGTAATAATACATTGATGGTTTTCACAGTCGTAGTGTTAGTGTCTAGATTTGCATGTTTCAGACCGACGCTGCCTCTTAGTAATTACTTTTACACACTGCTAATTTGCTTTACCGTTTACATTTTGGCGGACACATAGTTGCTGCCTGGATTTTATAAAAAACGGGAGACAAAACAAGCACTTTGGTTCAGGCTAAGGACAGGTCATGGTTTTGGTCGATAGATCATGTGCCTCGTGCTTCAAGTCGCTGTTGACTTTTTCAATATTAAACCCAGACCATCTTTCCCTAACATTAAGCGAGTGCTGAACATATAAACAATATAATAACACAATACACAGCTATACAAGCCGACATGTCCCATTTTACTGATACGTTCAGTATCAACATTATGCATTTCGTCATTACTTTGACAAAATCGAACAGTGGGATGTTTGTCAGCAGGTGTTCCACAGTGCTTCACTTCCCTTATTCATGGTTTTATGGTTTTTCCCAGGCTGTCTGGAGGCTTTCTACAAGGCCCAGCCCCACCAGCGGGGGCTCTTGAAGCGGCACACAGAAGGTGCGGGGGTGGAGGGCGGTTTGCCGACTGGGAGGACCATGTTAAATGGGCCCCTTTTTAGACTTCAGTTCAGGTTTGACAGCAGCGTAATGCGAGCCCCGAGGCAACATCACCTGCGCCAGATGGTACAGTAGCATTGGGCAAGGGGGTTGAAAGGAACGAGTAGGTAAGGAGAAGGCAAGGCTGAGGATGATGACGAATGAGAGATATCACATCTTTACTAGAAAGCAAAGTGTAGAAATTCACGACAGGCGAAGCCACAGGGGACTTTGAGATGTAAAGCGAAGCAAAAAGTGGGAGGAGACGACTTGAAGGAGAGGTGGATTGAGTATAAGAACATAAGCAAGTGAATGCTCACATGTGAACACTCCTAAAATAATCCCCCGAAGGCATGAGATCCACATTCCCAGGGGCTTCGGTGACAGCGAAGGTACCGGTACAGTTTCCACTGTCACATTATTACGAAACTCAGGAAATCTTCTCCCTGCTGCTGTCGTGAAAACTGTGCCATTTGTCAGGTTTAGTGTAAGAACGCAACTGTTCACCTCATCTCTTCTGTAACACTCTGTGCCTTCATCTCTCCTTTTACTCTCTCAGCTACAGAGCAGAGGAGCCAGACTGATGGGGTTTGCTTGATATTGATATTGATAACTCAATTTCTGTTGCAGACAGACCAATGTGCGTTTGATTTGATGACATGCCATGCTCCTCCGGGATGGAGGCCCGTCTGCTTGCTATTTATCTTTGCCGGAGACAGTTTGGACTTTCACTGAGCCAGCTAGAACCAGCAAACTTTAATTATTATTGGCCAGAAAAGGTCAATCTTTGTTACCATGTTGAAAACCTTCGGGGCTCCTCTTCCTGTCCTCTCTCCAACACACCATACATTCCCCGCATCATTGACTTTAATGATCAGTGGTTATATGTGCTCCATCACCTGCTTCGCTCAGCAACACCCATCCAAAGATGTTATTGCTGTACGACCAAGGTCCACTGTACAAACAACAGTGATGTAATGGTCCATTAAATGAAAACGCTGCATCCCATTGGGCCAGCTTCCACTATTGTGTTTCAGATTCCCGAGGATTCTTTGTGTCTCAATAAGGTCGGACATGCAATAAAGGTGTCGTCTTTCTTATATTTTGTGTCTTTGTCGGGCGTCAGCATGAGCATTAGATCGTGATTTGATTGAAGGTGATAAATGCTTCCTGCTAACCGGCAAACAGTAATTCCTGAGCAGCTGTGTTGAGAACCTTGACAGGAAGTTGGCTTCAAATCGCAGCTGCTGCGTGGGAGTGCTCAACTTTGTCTGTGAAGGTTGACAATCATATCGGCGTTTCTGCAAAGCTCTTTCTCCATCCAAACTACATGCACAGTATTTTCTGCATTGAAAGCACCTGTTCATTAGGGGTGGTTACCTGAAACAGAGTGGAATTATGGATTTTTAAATTGATCATTGATCATGGCCCTTGTGCATAATGCCTTCTAGCCACAGTTGTCATTGTTATACGCACACACACGCACGCACACACACACACACACACACTGTGTCTGAACTGTGTTTACTGAGCTTGCAGTAAGCTGAAGTGTTAAAGTAGCATTGCCATAGGCTTAGATGAGGTATGTGGGAGTTCAGGGACAGCATGGTGATGTTCTCAGCATATACTATATATATATATATATATATATATATATATATATATATATATATATACTGTATATCAGTTTAAACTTATTCAATCTTACCACTGTAGATGGCAGAGGGCTTAGAGAAAAATATTTAGAGCCCAAATCCAAGCACTGCTGTGGTTCAATAATGATCTAGGTTCACTTGTGCTTTTGTGTTCTGGAAAACAAATTCAGTATTGAATGGTATTTGGGGGCAATTCAGTTATAACAGTATGCCCTCCTGGTATGTAACATTTTGGGGACATTGACAAAACATAAGTTTTAATCATTTAATTCTTCTTCTTTTGGGGCCAAAACTAGTTCAAAAGTAAATAATGCATTGGGTGTCTCAGTTTCGTCTCGCCTAAGATAGTAGTAAGTAGTAATAAAAGATATGAACATAACAGGTGATTTAAAACTTTTAAGCGGCAGTGTATATATTTTTATACTATGCGTGTCACCATTGAGTTTTGCATGTTGTGGATCGCCCCGGCGTATCTGCAGAAGGCTGGTGTGTCGGTTCGTTTCTCTTTACGGTCACAGGGTTTCTCCTGCCCTGTGGTCACTGACGGTACACACACAATGTGACAACCTCCAGCTGTGAGGGTGTGAGTCTGCTAATTAGATACCCTCTGGTGTATTTGTGTGTGCGTGTGTGTGTGTGTGTGTGTGTTTTAATAGAACAACCTGGACACTTTACAAGAGATGATACAGAGACCATTCTGTCATCAGCTGCCATACCAAACATCATTATTGTGCTATTAATTCATTTAAACAGGGCCTTGCTTCCTATTTTATTTCAGAGTTTATTGCATGTCAGTTCAAGGAATAGTTAAATCTTTTGGGAAATAGGCCTGTTCGTTTTCTTGTCCCCTGAATATTTTGTTAGCGTAATTTACCATAAAGACTGGAAACAAGGGGAACCGGCTAGTCTGCCCAAATGTAAAATATCTACCAACAGTGGAAACTGCAGGAAAAAAACGCCTTTACTTATCTTCACTTCATCGTTTTTGTATTTTGATTTTGTAGAGACTAAACCATTGAGATACAGACTGTTAACTAGAAAGCTTTACTGTGCTTAGGCAGATTTTACTACCTGTTTGTAATTAATTCATTTAAATACATCTACTTTTAAAATCCAACAATATTGCGTCATCATGCAGTTAAAATGTCTATTCATACACATTCAGTACGTGTAGGGGGGAGTGAAAATGAATTACCCTGGGTGATTTGATGTGATTAATATGAGTAGGTAGAAAATGAAGGCAGGGAGCTGTCATGTGGGCAGTATGGTGGGATAGAGCAGCGAGGATGTGAGGATGATGTGATGGCGTCTAGGAGGTAGCTGGGGAAAGGGGGAGCTGAGGGAGAAGAGAGGAAGGCTAAGTCTTCACCCACATGTGTCATGAATAAATCACTGCCGACATCTCCTGGCTGTCTAGCCCAGCATGGACCAGTGTGCTTTCATAGTTATAGCTCATCCCAGATAGCCTAGTTTACCGAGAATAAGCAAAGTCGTGATTTACCAGCTGGGGACTCTTTATGATTGCTTCACCCGTCATCAATTACCCAGCACAAGTGAAGTCAATCACTTATAAGGTACGCAGGGGGGGTGTTTAACAATGTGGACAACCCCGGTACTGAATATTACCTGAATGAACAACAGAAAAGAAGGAATACCCAAAATACTGTATGTATGTACACGCACCTGAATCCTCTAACATTCAACATAAAATGCCCGTCTAAAAATCGCTGCCCTCTTCAAAACAGTCGCAGAGGAGGGTGTTATATAAAAGCGAGTGGGAAGAGGAAGTTGGTGCCAAAAACTAAAATTGAGTCAAAATTACTAAATGATCTAGTCTTGTCAGCTCAGTACAGTACTGCACACCCGTAGAGACAGTAATGGAGTTGTAAGGGAACAAAGAGAAACCATTTCCTCCCTCAGTGTCATTAAACAATGGAGACATCCTCCTCGCTGGCCAGGACGGAGAGGGATTGAGCGTTTCTGGAAAGACCTATGTTTCACTGTGGCTGTGATTGATAACGCTATTCGTCGTGGCTTGCGTATGTGTGTGTCTGCATGTGTCTTTATTACGGAGGCATGTACTGTAAAACAACAGCAGAGGCAGAAAGTACAATAGTACAAAGAACTGCTGAGAGATGTGTTTTTCTCTGCATCAGTCACTAATAGTTCACAAAAACATGAAACCCAGGACATACTGTATGATTGTCTATTGATCAGGGACAAAAGATCAACAATCTAATGTTGTCATTCTTCTGTGTAGAGTTTTTCAAGACAAAGACAAAGTGCATTAGTGTAGACACAAATCTCTCTAGTACCTCTAATACTTCTTCTGTTCTAGTGTAAATGTCTGTGGTGTGTCTTTCCCAGCCATCTTTGTCCAAATATCCTAATTCAAGACACTTTATTTACACATAATGTGCTGTAGATATTGATATTTAGTACTTAGGACATGTCAGAAACATGAAGCCTTCTGTTTCCTTCCACAATATTATATTCAGTATATATATATATTGCAGTTTTGTGCTTGCAAATTATTGTTTGCAGACGGTGTTGATTATTCGGCATAGAATACCTAATGTAGTATTTGGGCTGACAAACAAAGGTGTGTTTTGGTGGGATTTCCTGCAGTTTAGTCAGCCAGATGGCAAGCATGTGCAGCATGCTCACTAGGATTTGGAAGAAGATCACCTTTTGTTTACAGGTAAAAGCTCCATCAACACTGTCTCTGAAATAACTGAATTAAAAAGAAATCACACTTTTTGACCATGAGGACTCTTGGTCTTATGACCCACAATTTACCGTCCCATCAGAGTACAGCATGAAATGATGCAGAACACACTGGAGAGCTGGTGTAATGCTAAAAACATACTTACCTCAAGCTCAGTTTGCAGATTTGACATTCATGTTCTGCTTCATTTTCAAATCACAAGAGAGGCGAACATGGATGACACAAATGTATTACAAGTGCTATGCTTGCATCCGATTTCATTTCCATTTATAACATAGTGAAATGATTCAATAGGCATTAATTGCACCAGCTGCCTCACATTCAATATCGTACGGTCTGACACAGATCAACACCATTCGACCCATCTCGCAGAGTGTGACATGCAGTGAACCTGTGGGATTGTTGCTATAACACTTATCATCCCTGTATGTAAGACATGAAGTTTTAGGCATCCCGATGAGCAACTGGCTACTGAAGCGTCTCTAGAGTTCCCCTTGTGCCCTACTTCAGTCGCCCAGATGGTAAAAAATGTATTACATGCCCAAAGAAGGATGGCCAGAAAGACATTTCAAGCTGCATGTTTTAATTACCCACACATCATCCAATCAGGTGATCTCTGAGAAGTGTCATCCTCCATATTACTATCCGCTACAAGGCTGCACTGCTGGAATTGAATTCAATGTTGGTATTTAATTCTCAATCTGGCATTTAATTCAATAACACCAACACCCAGATAGTTTTCTGATCAGCGTAATTGTAGGAACAGCCCTCTGTGTGTGCTTAAACTTCTGATACATTTCAGAGAAAGTATTATTCCCTAACAGAAACTGTCAGCTAATTGTCTGCTTTACCAGCACAGTCATAGTTTGAATTGGATAAAGACAGCATTAGTATTGACCCTACACAGGCCTTTGACGGAGTAATGCTCTGAGAGCTGAAGGGATGGGGCTGACGCTGTGGTAGACAGAGGCAAATTAAGTTAACGTGACTTCTGCTCCACTTTAGAAATCAGCACCTAAATGGGTTTACACTGGGTTTAAACTGTTTCATAAATCACAGCAAACAAGGGGGAAAAAGGCAGAGGCATTTGAGGCCGAGGCAGGGAGTCTACGATGAAATATCCAACTTTGTAGTTAGATTAGCCTACTGGGGAGTGTGTCTCGAAGTTCTGAAGGGATTTTCTACGGTGTCAACGGGGACGAGATTGGAGAGGAGGAATCATCTTTGTTCCACAGTGGGGCTTTACCTTATTATTCCTTCTAAAATACCGCCTAATTGGAGCTGTCAAGCAGCTGATAATCTGTATTGGAGTGCGCCATTCAAAAAAGCCGCCGCACAAACCTCAACGTTTCTAAGACAGATGATTAGAGAGTGAGCGTGTGTGTGAGTGCAAGAGGGAAAAATAATGAAAACAAATCATGCAGCTAGTGAGTGAAAAGGCCTAACCCAACAGTGGTTTGTCTGACAGAAAATGTAATGAAATTGATTGGTAATTCAAGAATTCTCCTCTGCTTTTTCCTTCTGTCTTTGAACACTTTTGAGAGCTTCGGTTTCTCTGCACAAGAAAAAGACTCATGATGACAGTCTGTTGCACCAAGGCCCCAACGGTAGCATATTCTTGTGATGTTGTTGATGTTTTTTTAAGCAGGAGAAGCTCAAAGGATCTATTTTAGACAACAAAATCTTCACCTGTACTTCATGATCCTGCACCACATTTTTTGAAACCAGTTTATCCATCCATCCCCTCCGTCCATGTTCCCCTGCCTCTCAAACCAAAGTGAAACCTTTCCACCTTCAGGCCTTCACAGTCTACCTCGATGCAATAAAGCATTACCCACTATCTGACCTCCTTTTCTCCTCGCATTCGCTTCCTCCCTCTGCACGACTCTCCCTCTCTTTTTCTCTCACTGTCTTCATTCTTTTTTTCTTCCCCCTTCACTTTCCTCACTCACTGTCAGCCTCCTCGCTTTCTTGCAGCTGCCTCCGAGTGACGGAAAGGAACTGTGAAAACCTGAAGGAGGGTGGTGTTTTTTTTCTTTTGACTAAGAAGCCCAGTAACGCAGACGCGCTTTCTCAACATCAAAGCTCCCGTCACTCTCTGGCTGCCGACAAGAAAGAGAGAGAGAGAGAGGTTGGAGAAGGAATGTAAAACAGACCGATCACCGTTGACATGCTCTTTGTTTGTCTGGGCATCACTATGTGCATACGTCTATGTGCTTCACAAATCTGCCCTGGAAGTATCTGTAAGTCCTATGTCTATTTCCTCTTTTGGCTCAGCCAGCAGCCACTCAGCCCAGCGTGTGGCATCTGGAACCTGCCTGCAAGCACACTCTAACAAGGCCCCCAGAGAGTGTCTGTGTGTGTGTGTGTGTGTGTGTGTGTGTGTGTGTGTGTGTGTGTCTGATGGAGAAAATGTTTGTCCATCTGCAAGTCTGCATTTCTACCATTTCTACTGTTGCATCGCATTACGTTGGTTCTTAAGTGCAGCAGATGGCATTAGCAGTGATGCGGGTCAGAGAGAGACGATGGTGTTTCCTGATGTTGACGAGGACAGACTTCTCTCTCTCTCTGTCTCAGACACTGGCCTCCTCTGTCTGGGTCAGCCAGTGACACTATATCATCTGCTCCCTTCCAAAACATTCACCAGTGTATTCGTCTGCATCTGCAACCGCATATGTCTGCATGAAACTAAGTTTAAAACTGAACAAATGAGCTATGTTTGCACAAGATGTGGCAATGAAAATACTTTATCAGTATGGCCTTGGTTGTTGCAGAGCAGCCACTGTTTGCATGAGCTTGACAGCAAAAACCATTTCCCATTTTTGTGACTGCTAAGTTTACCAAACACTGTCTTAGTGTGTTTATAACAGTTTACAGATGCTCTCCGTGGAGCCATAACAGATTCTTTATGGTAACTTTAACAGTCATCAACTGTGTCTATATCCAGTTTTGGAACTGACGAAAAACATGTTTTTTTATTTTCCCAGCCAAGGCCAAAATGTGCTTAGACAGGCAATAATATGAACCCTTTGAAGAGGAATCTGTGTTGGCTTAAAATGGATTAAAATGATTGGCAGCACAGCCCTAAAGTAGTTAAATTGCCAGACACAGTTGTGTCTGACATATTTTGTATCCGGCTGTAGGCTTGTACAGGAGACAAAGTGAAAGAGGGGGCATCAGGTGGGCACTGAGACGGCTTTTTACTCAATTAGAAACATATAAACAACACTCTGATTCCAGGGGGTTTAAAAAACATCTGGACCGGAGCCTGTGAAGTGCCAGTAGCAGCACGCTTCTTCTTCTTCTCTTCCCCTGTGATGTTCTATTTGCGGCTCCCGTGTGCGTGAACGTACTTGTCTTTGTTTCCATGGAGACCAAAAGAGGTGTGGAAACTGGTGAAGCCCTACTGTGGTCACTGGCTTTGTCATACGTGCTGCCAGCCGCCACTACTCGCCTTTTAATAGCCCTTCCACAGCTGGACGCTTTGCAAAGGTACAATTTCTTGACATTGCTCATTAGAAAGAACAGGTGGTTGGTCGTAGATCCAGACCACATCCTGGTGCCATGACTCACATTTTTTTTAAACATCTAAAATGTCAAATGTTATGCTTCAACTCAACACAAAAAAATGAACACAGTCACAATTTGTCACTTTCAGACGAACGTGTTGCTTTGAGATATGAAGTCACCGCGACAATTAGCCCAACACAATTTATTCCATGAGAAGGTCCCACCAGCAGGCACAGCTTAGTGCTCCTGCTGTACACTCGACCCTCATTTTGATCTGAATTATTCCAATAACGCTGCCTTTCCAGCCCTCCCGTTGTTCTCGTACACAATGGCATTGACCCGCTCTATTGTCTGCGGGGTTGTGTCCTCCTTTCCAGCACTGAGAGGCTCATTTGTTGATCTCCTAACTAGATTACTGCTTGTCTGATTAACTGCCTGTAACCCCTGCTGCCACTTGTAGCTGAACCGGGCTGGGCTGGGCTGGGCTTCATGCACGCCCTCACTGTCCCGGGTTTAGTCGGTTCACGGCCATCGATACCCTTTCCCTTTTTGCACCTCGTGAACTTGCGGACAATGTCAGAGACGGTCAGGATTAACTGAAGATGCAAGGAGTTGAAAGGGTGAGTTTGAAAGCACAGTCACGTGGTCTTGAATGTTTTTTTGTTTTTTTTACTGTGATTCTGTTTGAAGACCTATTTACAGTACAACTGCCGACACAGTTGCTAACGCTAGGCTAACAGGGCTGTGGTAAAAGTACACTGTTAACCTATTTATCTGTTAGTTGGATAAGCCTATGTGGATCTAAGTAAAGGTGCGGTCAAGGTAAGACGATGAGGTCAAACACTAATGAACTCTCTTTCACTTTCAATTTTAGCCATCCTTGCAACATGGCGATAGAGATGGCACCGTCTGTCTGTTGGTCTATTGGTCTGTCCACCAGTTCAGTGAAGAGTGAAATATACTATGGATTGCCATGCAATTTTCTACAGACATTCATGTTCCCTATGAATCCTACTGAATTTGATGATCCATCTTGCGTCAGAGATCACATTTGTTGGTGAAATGTCTCAATATTATGTTAACCATTGAGGCATAGACTTCCTGTTTCCCCTCTGACCCATCACCTTTTCATTCTGGCCCCTGGCTAAGTTGCCACGACAGGTTGAACTCTATGGAGGAGAAGGTGAGGACACAATATGAAGGGGTTGAGGAAGGCGAGTCACAGTGGGGTTTTGAGACACAAAGATGCGCATGGCCGGACTAATTTGGCCTCCAAGAGCTGAAGTTGGGGTGACAGCCATCGTCTGGGGACCGGGGACAATGGGCTGAGGGAGAATTATTTGCATCTCTGTATGGCCTTTGCAGCAATACTCCTCACGCTATACAATCAGTCAGGCCGTCTACTGGAGTGACATTTCAGGAAATTTCCACTGATGTGGGGACTGGGGCCCCAGCTGTCAAGACGGAGCAGCTGGGAGGGGTTGGGTGGGGTGAAATGAGTAGCAGAGAGGAGCGTTGGATGTTGCTTATCAGACTTGGCAAGATCTGGCAGCTTTATGGCTTATGGGGGAGAGCATTGATAAGTTCTCTCTCTTCCTTTCTTTGTCTGTCTCTGTGCGTTATTGCTTTCAGTGATAGAGCAAATGATAGCCTCTGTGTGATGTTGGCAGACTTATACGGCTTATCTCGTAGAATGACATTGGTTTTGTTTTCTGAGCTACCTAAGATGAGATAAATTATGCTCTCAGTTCCACATTTATGAAACCACATCAGTGCATTGAATATAGATATATTCAGGTCAGGAGAGTGTTTGTGTTCGTGTAGTCTAAGTGTTTGTTTTTTCCAGCATTTCAATGAATATTGTTTATTGTTTGACACTTCCAGAAGTGTTTCACTGGCGATTGTATGTATCATTTTAATAACTAAGTATAAACACTAAATTAGACTTTTCTGTCCTATATTTTGGTCAACAAGAATTGCTCTTTTTTTTTTTTTTTTACATGTATGCAATTGTAGAAGGCATGGGATGGAAATGTTGGGGAACGGTCTTCAACTTTGTAATGTAGTGAGTGAGTGGACTTGACATTTACACCACCTCTATCTTTCCCAACACGGTGCCTTGGATCCAAACCATCTGATAGTGTGTGTGTGTTTGTGTGTGTTTGCATGGTGATCATTGCTAAGGTGTGAGTAAGATGAGGTTATTGGATGAAAATGACCCAGACTTTGTTTGTATGTGCAGTATGTCTGCTTGCACACGCAGTTTGCAGAGTTTGCAGCTCAGCTCTCACTGTGCAAACACAATTAGCTGATTTGCATCCAATTAAAACTTCAACAAACTCCATTTGTAACCTTTCCATGCACTCTAATTTCCAGATATCATGTCAGACGGCATCTCGACCTTTTGGCAACACTAATACGAGAAATGGGATGGGCTAAGGGTAGTAGTGCTACATTTCCATTACCACAAGTCGGTCGCACACACCGGCTGTCTAGATGGCTAGCACTTCTGGCCAATATCCGGCCTTCTTCTTTCTGGTGATTGAAAAAATGAAGCCTGCATGCGATCAAAAATGCTTGCTGTAACTGTAACTATAGGCTTGAGGTTACCACTGGAAAACTCAGGCTTCATTCCAGTTGGTTTGCTTTTTTTTCATTCTGCACCCTACATGCGTATATTTTGATAGGAAACGTGTCCAGGAAGTATCTCTGGTCACAGGCAGCCTTTGGAAATGGAAATGTTTGAAAACACAATTTTGGCTAAATGGAATTTGTCTACATTGAACTTGGTGGCAGACTCGTCACATGAAATTCTGCCTGCTGGACGATTCCCAAAGTGTACCAGAGCAACGTAATGAATAGCACTGAGAAGCTGATAGTGCTGAGTATTTATATGTCACCTTGCTTTGAGGATACTGCTAAAAATAGAGGAAGTTGCATTGGTATTACAGTTGCTGATTTGGCTTTATTCTATTGAGTATTTCTTTGACATGCATGCATGAAACCTTATATATATTGCAACTTGATGACTGACGAACATGTTCACATAACAGTATCTTGTTAAAATCAATTGCGCTGTACATTGGCCAATAAGCCTTAGGACTATTGCCACAACATTTAGCGGCATACATCTACTTGCATGTATAACTCATAATACTTGAGTGATAGGTATACAAATTGCACACACTGTGATATCAAAAACTGGGAGTATGGTAAATATCTCCAGGCTCAAAAAAAACAAATACAACTGTAAATGCTCAGGTGGCAGTTGACCTTTCTTCTGTGAAGAAAAGCAATAGCTTGTGTAAGTGTGTGCAAATGTATTTGTCTGTGTGTGTGCACTCGCACAGCAACACAAGACTTTGGGGTTCTCCGGGTCCGGCAGTGCTTTCCAGGTGGTTGCTTTGTTGTGTTTGTGCGTGTGTGATGATACTTTGATATGGGGCTGGCGTACTGTGTGAGAATGAGCGAGGCTCCCTGGGCGCAGCGCTTTCTTGGCACATCTCTATGATCCCATCATGACAGGGGAAACTCGACACTGGGGAGGATATTCCACTGCCCAGCAGCTCAGGGAGAGTAACGAGGCTGCACAAACACACTGCTCCTGCAATTCCAGTAACAAGGTCTGGTGAGGTTACGCCTGCACAAACACACAGGACTTCACTTCACACACTCCTGCAGTTTGTCACTTAAACCCAAACTGTATGCATACGTGCACTTAAACACAGATAAATAAATATATATATATATATACACTGTATATACAGCCGTACACACACCCCCACCCCAGGACTGCACTAATGAACACTATATCTGAGCGGACAGTGAGTTGATTGGCATAGAGAACGCATTACACCAGCACATTCAGGCATATGGCATGTGGACCCACTGATGGGCACACACATATGGTGCTGGTGGCTTTTGCTGCTTCGCATGGGAGGAACGCACTGTGCTTGCCTTTGATCAGACTCCAAATCACTGAGCACAGCACACAAAGTACAGCCTAAAAATCTCTTTGGGTTGCATCAATTTGTCTCATTATTCCCAAAAAATTGAAACGCAATGCCTTTTGCAGCTCCCTTCAGTTTTTGTGATTTTTCAATCAAAGAACAAATACTGCAGTTGTATTCACGATGCAATACAATACATCATTTTATTACATAATTAGGTTCTTTATTTAATTTTTTTGTAGAAATACACAGTTGTCGAATGGAAAAGGGAGTCCTTTGGTTGCAAAACTATTTAAATTTGTGTTTCAAAGGTTTCCACACACACACACACACACACACACACACACACACACACACACACAAACAAACACAAGTTGTTTTGATATTGTTCCTTCATTTCTTATTAACATGACTGATAAAATAAAGTCATGTTGTTATATGAACAATAAATGAGACTCATTGGTTACTGTAACAACAATAGCTGCCCCTCTTGGCGTCCACATAAATGTATTTGCTACAATAATATCATCTGAATTACCACAATAATTCTCAACAAACACAGAGACCAAACAACACAATAACTCCAAAAACAATCTTACTACCAATTTCAATGACACTTTTTTGCTGCATGCTCTAAGTGGTTTTGTTTTCTGTTTGTAGAGAGAACTGTCGCAGTTCTCAGTCTTTTGACACCCTCCGAAATCCCACGTCAGCAAATTCAACCTCCTGTAACCATGGGAACTTTTGTTTTCTTGATGTGTCCTTTGATATCCCACCAGAGAGTTCCTGAGGACTCTGTCGATTACTGTTAAGGGACTGCTTTTTGTGGTGACAAGGCATATCCCAGAAGACTACATGCTCGATCTGTGATTGGGTGGAGTGACGGGGTCGCGACCTGTGAGGCCTTAGTCATTTACGTCCGTATTCAGCCATCAACAAGTCGCTAATTCATCGGTCTCTCTTTCTATTGTTTCTCGCCATCAGTCCATTTCCCTTGTTTTTGTTTTGTTTCCTTCATCTTCCATTGCTCTCCCATTAGATTCTGTTTTCAATTAAAAAACACTTAGGCCAACTCGTAATGGTTACCATCAGGAAATTGTGTTTTATTAATGCCTAAATTGAAGTTTCTCCTAAGCCACAAATATAATCATTCTGGCCATTTCCTGGACAACATAACATAATTGGACTTACTGTATCAACAGCAATGTACTGAGAGTTAAGATACACGTTTAATAGAGAAGTTCACAGGAGAACCATAGAACATTTTTGCTAGTAAAATAATGTAAATTTTGCATCACTTTTAAACAATTGCCCTGCCTAGTTTAGACACTGCCTGTGGCAAAATGACCAATTCTGTTTCTCGCTCTTTTGTAGAACATATTGCCTACTTTTCTTTAAAGCCGCTCCGCTCAATTGTGCCTCGGTGAAATGACTTATTATTGCAGTATGTTATGCTGATACAAAGCAGCGTGTGAATAATAGGAAGAAACTGGGTGTGATTGTGCAACGCCGTGTATAACTGTTTCCAACAGACCGTGAAATTGTTTATTCTTCTGCTGCCATTTCTGTGTAAAACAGAAAAGGGATCACTTCCCCCCTCTGCACAGTCGCAGCAGTCAGGCCGCCACTGGTTTCCACCAAGACATTAACTCCCCGTTGATTCACGGAAGTTCTTAATCAACAGTCAACTGTGTTGGCTCTTGTTGTTATTTGGATCGCCCACTGAAGTCATTGAAGTAGCGCGGAGATATTGTCAGAGGAAAAGCTTCAATCTATTAAAATTCTTGATTATATTTTCTTGCTTGTCTTCAGAGTGACTTCGTTCCACAACAGTGGCTTCATGGGGAATTGGCAGATTACGCAACATGGATGTGACCAGTTTTCTAGCTTTTTCACATCATTGTCAGGATAAATAAACCTTTTCTTGGGTAGTTCAAAATGAAATGCATTGCAGTTTTAGCTTGCGAGTGGTTTAATGTAACTAAGACTTGCTTTTCTTCCACCAAACCGCATAGTAGTTTTAAAATGCTTGAAAATGTGGCTGATGTTTGTCAGTTAAAACCTAGACACCCACTTTCCACTGATGTGATAGAACATAAATCCAATTCATTTTAGTTTTATGTGTAAATCCCACATGATTCCCACATAAACTGTTACATATAGCTGTGGATAGCAGTCTGCTCCCCTGTTAACGCTGCATGAATCATCGTTTTTTAAAAGCATGCTTTGATGTTTAAATTGACATGAATTCTATTTTATTTATTTATGCACGGTCATATGAGGGCTTGCTTTTAATCTATAGATCATCCTACACTCTGTGACTTCCCTCTTTGAATTGTCACCACATTTTTCAGTAACAGAAAGCAACTTTCTGTTGATTAATTAATTTAGTAGCTTCAATATGACCCACATAATCTGTTTTTGTGACGGTAAAAAACGTGCAACGCCCTGCTATCTTTCTCTTTCATTTAACATACAGTGATAAGCATTCAATGCTAACAATTCTCGCCAAATATATTAACGCGTTTAGGACCCCACCTTAAAGTGTACACGCTGCCTGCCTGTGTGTGTGTGTATGTGTGAGTGCTTATCCCCTCCACTGTGAATGTCTGTCTGCCCCTCAGTGGGGAACACATGGAAGGACATTTTGGTCTGGTTTGAAGGGGACCGCTTGGTCGTGACACACATTTAGGTAGGTTACTTGTAGCTATTAGCTAACTGGGTTAAAGCGCACATCTCATGGTACTTTTTGTTTATCCGGAGGGGAGACATTAGAGTGATTTAGAAGATTGAGGATTGAGGGGGGGATACGAAAAATGGATGTGTATGTGTGTGAAAGAGAACCAGTTTGTGTGTTTGGTCGAGAGTGGAGAACCTCACCAAAACAACTGCCGTAATCTGTCTTCAACTGTGGCCTTAATGTCCAGGCTGCAGACATCCGTCACACACTGATTCTGCTCTCACCTCCCTTCTCTGTTTTTCTTCTTCTATTTGTATACTGATGGTATATCCAACCCCCACCTCTCACCACATCCCCCCCATGTTGATGTATAAGCCTTCAGCCTTCAGCCTTATTTGCGTGGGTGCATCTATTTCCCATCAGTCCAAAACCACTTGCCATTTGACCTGGTACCTGTCGTACTCTCCTTTCTCTGCCCTCTTTTTGTTCAAAGTTTTATTCATAGTCAAGTCAGAGCAGACAAAGATTTCTCCACGATTTGGGACCACCAGAGGGGGAAAGGAGGAGATATAGATTGCATAGTAAGACCTAGATTAGATCTTTTCTTTCAGGTTTGAAACAAATTCCGTGTTGATTGTATTTCTAACAGCTTTTTTTTAATGAATAAATGCAGTGTATCAGACCAAAAGTGCACTCTCAGGACAGTGTTTGGGCTGTTGATGCTGTTGAGCACTAGAGGGCAGCAGACTACAAATAATGAGTGTAGTCCATCTGGATGCCCGGCTCATTATTTTTCTCCTTTTTCACAACCTCAAAACAGATATTATACATGACAAAACATGCAGAGTTCCTGCTCTTCAATGGTGACTGTGTTTGTAAATGAAGGATATAGACGAAGCGATGAAATGATCACAGGGAAGAAATATCTGTGTGCCTAACATGGGCGGGACAAAAATAGTATCACTCATCTTTTTTCAGCTCCATTCAAAAAACAATTTCCTTCAAAATCCCATACAACCGCTCAATTAAAAGAATCGGTGTAATTCCCTGTGTGTTGGTTATTCTGTAACCTCACAGTGACCTGTCCAGCTCAGAGCCTCCAGATGCTGTCTTTGCTTTGCCTGTTTTCGTTAGTGTGTTAGGGGACACGCTGTTGTGGCTGTGGAGGTCAAAGAGGCCAATGAGATTGACGCTGTGATTGGTCTTGTTGCACCCGTGGGAGACGCACCAGTGAGATACACAGACTCACCGCAGAGAAGAGACGGACCCAGGCAACATGGACTCAGGGGCGTCTGAAGACATATGAGGATTTAGTTTGCTTCAGATGTATATTCAGTGTTCATAATCTCATAATCACTGGGATACTTCCATTTAAACATTCTTTAATTTCGTATCAGATTCCTCAATGAGTGATGATAGATTCAATACCCTCAATATTATAATAATAATGATAATGAATAATAATTATTGTCATATTTATGTGCAACTAACTACTATTTTTCTTTAGTGATAATCTATAAAATGTCAGAAAAATCTCATTATCAAAATTGTTGCCAATTGATTTTTCTGTCGATCAACCTATAGCTACTATTGCTACTAAATGAAAATTGCCATCCTAATAATCCGCCGATGCAAAATATTCTATTTTGTGTGTGATTTATCATTCTGGTTGTGGTAGTTTTATTCTGGCTGTGTGTGTATGGCATAGCGCCTGGAAAACGGTGGAAAATATCCAATATACGTGCACTTCTAGAGTTCACCGGCCACCAGCCAACTCTGCTCTTTTGAAGTAAACGTGCTTTTTCTTTGCCTGCAAAATGCTGGGGTTTGAAATATAAGACACCTTGGCAGTGGCTTTTACTACGAGTAAGGCTATTGGCTGTGGGGGGGGGGGGGGGGGGGGGGGGGGGGG
>NW_022280033.1:6506658-6508175 GCF_004355925.1 Anarrhichthys ocellatus | reverse complement strand
ACATTATGCCAAATTATCATGCGGTTGCTAGGCGAGGGCCAATGGGGGGGGGGTTATGGTCTTCGTTTGAGTGGAGTTTTATCAATGAATTCATTTATGGAAAGTCGGTAGTACTGGCAGCGATAGTAAAGGCTTGTTTTTTTATTTTTAAATAGCGATTTGTTTATCATGTGCACATTATGCCCTGTTGTCTTCTCCGTGCATCTACATTCACTCGCACACATGCACCCACCTCCCCGCTGCCTCCCTTCCCAATCCCTCCTCTTACCTCTCCACGCTCCTTATCCATCCATCCTGTCCTCCCTGAAGCCACCCCATTGGCCCTCGCCTAGCAACCGCATGATAATTTGGCATAATGTGACACCCCCTGATGCATGATGGAGGCTGTAAGTCAGCTTCATTCCCCCCTCATGCCGGTGGCTGGTGTTTGGGGCTAAGAAAGAAAGGAAAATTAAACTGGGAGGGTGAATATATTTGAGAAAGAGAAAAGGGAATTTCACACTCGCATCGTTATGACTGGCGTCCACCGGCTAAGTGTCTGTCCCCGGAGGGTTGTTCTCCTCTTTCTCCAGCAGCGGTGACCGATCATCTCGCTCTCGTTCTCAGCTTTTCTCCGTATGGTTCCCATGTAGTCCATAGGTACAGATAAAGAGGCGCTGCAGATTTTGTGGAAAGCAGACAGGCATGTGATGAGGCAGCCTCTCGGTATTGACAAGGACCCAGCCAGGCTCATAGGTGCATCTGACACACAGGCACGCGGGGGAGAGAAACATAAAGATGGCCGCCGTGTGCTCCGTCTGTTTCCACTCTGCCACGTCTGACGTGAGCACGGCTGATGTGAAGGACATTCCTAAATAAGAGATCTCACAGAAAATCAAACAGGGTCTTTTGTTGTCTCTCCATCTCTCTGTGTGGATCTTCTCTCCTGTCTCTCCCTCCTTCTTCTCCTCCTCCTCTGTCCCTCCTGTTGTCAACAAAGACACGAGGTGAAACAAAAGCTGCCATGGTCCCGTTTGACCTCTCCATCACAATGTCAATGAACCCAGATGGTGGGATGACCACACTGAGTTTAGAGAAGCACAAGACAGCACAGGAGATTCTGTTCAATTTACTGAGAAATTCTGGCAAATAGGCATTTATTTCTTTAATTTCGACTTGTGATTTATTTAAATCACTGATCATTTGTTACCTGCATTGGTTCATTCTCTTGGTTGATTTTTGGTTTGGTTTGCCATTCATTGAGTTATACATTCATTCATCTTCAGGAGTGAGCATACACATTCTCAAAGTTGAAACAATTGACTGGCAATATTGGATAATATCATCAGTTATAGCTTCCTCTTCCTTTTGTGTGTATTGGTGATATTTATGCACTGTTACCGCCAGGAGCATCCAGTATCTCCTCCCTCTCTCCCTCTTCGCCTTCACCCGTGTCCATCGCATGTTCTCCCCATTCCCATCCGGTCACTTGGCCACCTCCAGCTGGTAGTGTGTGTGTGTGTGTGTGTGTGTGTGTG
>NW_022280033.1:6487771-6506648 GCF_004355925.1 Anarrhichthys ocellatus | reverse complement strand
AACCAGGCAAGGTACAGCAGCAGGGACCAGAGCAGAGAGAAAGAGAAACATTTAGGAGGACGGACTGAAACAGAGCGTGGTTGCCGTAGTAACCGTTCCCCTCCCTCCATTCTTCCCTCCACCTCCATTCTCTCTCTCCCTCTCTCTCTCTCTCCTCCCTCCCTCCACCTCTGTGCTGGTGATGTTCGTGTCTCTTTTCTTTCCATCCGGTTTGTCCTCTCCTCTCCTGGAACGCGCTCCTCTCACACTGCCAGTGGACGAGGAGGAGGAGGAGGAGGAGATGAGGAGAAGCTGCTGTCTCTTCTCTCCCGTCTTTCTATCACTTTAGAAAAAGAAAAAAAAGAGAGAGAGAGAGAGAGAGAGAGAGAGAGAGAGAGAGAGAGAGAGAGCAGTCCAGACCAGAGCAACAACCTAAAGAAAGGACATACAGGATATACATACATGTAAAAGATACCCTACTCTTCTCCATTCTCCTTTTCAAGGAGGGCATTTTTCTTCCCTTTCCCCCCCTTTCCTTTTCTACCCCGAATTTTTTCCTCTGAGATCCCGGTTTTGTCAATTACAGCCCCTGAACTTCTCTGGGATTTCAGGTGAGGCACGCGTGTGTAGTGTGTGGTGCTTCTACGTCTTTTTTTGTTGCCTATCATGGCTCACGCGGCCTCTCAATTGAAGAAGAATCGGGGGGAAGTGGATGTGAATGCATTAGAGGACGAGAAGGAGAAGCGGAGGAAGAGCAGGAGAGCAGCGTCCCGGGAACAAAAGAGAAAGGTAACAGACGAGGGCTGGCTGGCTGGCTGGTGGCTTCATCTGCTCCGCTCAGCTAGCATCATTGGAGCGTGACTCTCTGTGTGTGTGTGTGTGTGTGCTACATCTCCCTCAGCTTGACTACCTAGATCAACTGGGCTTGGAGGTTGCCTTGTCACACATAAATACATTCATGTACATGTTCAGATCTGCGCATAATTCAAGACACATGTGTGGTCTCTGTTTTCTTTTGACACTAGTCCAATTTAAAGAGCATCTTTGACCTTGTGTACTGAATGTTTGAGAGTGAGTGTGAGTGTGTGTGTGTGATGGTGTTCCCCTATTTCTTCATGTGGGAGTCTGTGTGTTTATTGTTGGTATGCATGTGAGGTGTTAGCATAATCTTTGTGTTTTCATATATGTGATGGCTCAAAGTCAAAAATAATGTCACCTGTTTGTACATGATGATCTTATAGCTACCCGTCTCCAGATGATGCTTTTGTTTTTTGTTTTCCTGCCTCTTGACTCTTTGAACGTTTCCTAATATTGTCCGTCCGTTGAGTAAAACTACGTCACACACAGGGCTTCCTCAAATATTTGCACACCCTTCCTTGTTTTAAGGAGAATTGAGGTGGTCAGTTGTTAAAATCACCCTGTGCGGAGTGTGCTTTGTTAATCAGCGCTTCACAGGCGTAATTTAACCTTGTTGTGGGCTTCACACCAAATGAGATGAATGCTGGCAGTTGCAAAGAGTGTAAGGTCATGTTTGCGTGAGACAGAAAAAAAACCCTTTTTTTGTGGGTTCTTGCTTGTGTGTGTGTGTGTGTGTGTCTGCGTGCGCGTGTGCTTGGATGCACAGACAGACATGTATAATGCATACACGAGTGATTTATTGATGACAAAGCATTTCATATGATGGAGGAGGAACTGAA
This sequence comes from Anarrhichthys ocellatus, assembly GCF_004355925.1. Taxonomy (NCBI): domain Eukaryota; kingdom Metazoa; phylum Chordata; class Actinopteri; order Perciformes; family Anarhichadidae; genus Anarrhichthys; species Anarrhichthys ocellatus. The sequence goes on along the minus strand of NW_022280033.1, from coordinate 6,504,972 downwards.
ATGCACGTGGGTCTCCCTCCTCTTCCTCCTCTCTTACATGTCAGCTTGCGGAGAACCCTGTTTCACGGACCGGTGGGAGAAACTCACGCAAAAAAAAGTGGTATTTATGAAGATTATAGCAAATTATAAGCTACTGCTGATTGAAACAGGAACAAAAACAAAAGTTAACCGGTCGTCTGTCCACAGTTGGGCATTAAAATAAACTCCCCGCTGTCTGTTCTATTCTAGTGTTTAGAGAAAAGCATTCATTGCCTTCTGCGTATTGAATGTGTGGAGATTTGACCGCGAGAGATCTGTTCAATATCAGTGACATTTACTGATCTTTGCGCCCATGGGTGCCTGGTTTTGAATTATGCTGCTGGCAACGTTATTTGACCTCAGCACAAACAAGAGGCGAGAGCTATCGTGGCCTAATCTTTTCCAAACCCCCCCCCCCCCCCAAAAAAAAAGAAAAGATTCATAAGGTCAAGTGAATTTATGGATCTACTTCTCAGTCAAGTTTTAAACCTGTACACTCATAGTTGCACATTGCATTCTCCTTTTCTCTATGTTTGCGTGCATGTGTGTGCGAAAATGATACGTGTCTGAGATGCTGATCTGTACAGGAGGTTTACAGTCCTTATGAAGGGTCATGTTTCATAGAAGAGAACAGGAGACCGAGATGATGAGGGGAGAAGAGGGGAGAGTTGTATTGATTGGATTGTTCACAGCACCATCCGTGAGCATAATAAACTTTCCCTCCTCACTTCGGCCTGCATGCCCTGCATCCTTCCGTCTGTCCTCTCTGTGTGTCTTAGTCCCATCACCTTTAGGTTCTCTCTCTGTCCATTCACTCTCTTTGGATTTTTAGTTTCTATTATTAGCGCTGTTGTTTGGCTCATGCTAAATTTTAATGATGCACTGTCACAAAACAAAGTCAAACACTAAAGTTAATTTGTTTGTCAGTCGTTTACTTGAGGGATGTGCACTGTAGGCCATCGCTGTCAGTCACTCTCTCTCTCTCTCTCCAGCACACGTACAGATACAGTAGTGGTTTTATTCCTTGGCTTCCCTTGCACGTGCACTGTTTACCCCTGTTGGTGGCCTTCCAACTCTCACTGTGTCCACTATACAGTGGGAATAGACTGACTGAGAGTTGTCAGAGTCTATAGAGACACATGACGAAAGAGTCACACATGCAGAAAGACTATAAAAGAGACAAAAGGGCATTACAGTCACAGGTTACATTGCCAGTTTCCCTCCATTACTCAGCATCAAACCGTTTTATGTTTGTCTTGTAGCTAAACTGATATACGGTCTTCTTGGTGCACATTGTGCAACAAACTGCTTTGACTCACTCCTTTCACAGCTCTACAAACGCTATATTTAGATGGTGGAGCAGGTACAGAGAACACTTGTTAATGTAGAGTGGTGTGTCTTCCCATTCGTACATTTTCTTTCCAAGCAGGTGGATTCAGAGTTGATTTAAGTTGTATACATATCTAAAATGCCTTTCAGTAATGGGACTTAACTTGAAATACACTGCATGTTATTTTTTTATGCTTACTGTAGTTACTGTATGGCCAATAATCACCTTAAAGTTTGTTTTAATTAATAATTACTTTTGAATGTTGTTTAGTGTTAATTCATTCATAATAGCAGATTCCAGTCTTGTGTCTTGCGCATCAGTGGCTACGCTTTTGTTTTCGTCACAGATTGTGCCGATAAGGTCACCAGAAAATAGTATTTATATTGCTTTTATTTCCTGTCTTGTTTGGGTTAATATCAGAATAAACATGATATGCACCCCATTGAGACATCTGCTCACTCCGTTGTTCACTCATTCACTACTTCCTCACTAAACTCTGTATAGTGAGCAGTAAGGACTCTTTTTAATCATCTGTTTGTGCATCTGTAAAATGTTAGTAGAAAATGTTGTGCATGTCATGGACATCACTTTTTCTGCTCCATTGTGGGAATCTTTGAGGGCAGTATGTCGTGAACACATTCAGAATTCAGACCCTCAAATACAATGGCGGAGGGTTACACAGAAAGCAGGGAGTATGTTGTGGACAAAGTTATATTAACAACTATCAAAATGCAAAAATAGATGAACAAAGTGCATGTGATAGTTGGACATGAGGCCTGCGACTTTTATCAGACAGCACTCAGTTCAGTGTAGGCCTAATGGAGTCCAGGGTGTCAGGGGAGGGATCCCTGCTACCGATGGTTAACGACCTGGTGTTGTGTGTCTCCGTATTTACAGTGTGTATTGTTAGGAAAGCGGCACAGAGGGAGATAGTCCCTACCATTAGCACCCTGGGAATAGTGGGATGTTAACCTGAGAGAGAGAGAGAGAGAGAGAGAGATCTATCTATGAGTGTGTGTCTGTATGAATGCTGGAGTTCATTTTCATATGTTGTATGAGAGTTTCTGAGAGAGAGTCAGTGACAACTCAGTAGCCGCAGTGGTCATCTGAACGGGAAACCCCCATTACATTAATTCTCCAAGCTGCTTTACTTCTAATGACATTATCTAGAGCCAGGAGCCCCCGTTGGAATCCGAGAGAGAGAGAGAGAGAGAGAGAGAGAGAGAGAGAGAGAGAGAGAGAAAGAGAGAGCTAAGTAAAGCAAAGGTCCCAGTTTTACACACTGTTCCGGTACACAGCGTGTGCGTCGGTACAGTACCTATTGTTTCTCTCATAGGGCTTATATGGGTCATGTGCTAGCTTTTTTTTTCACAGGCTTATTCTGCAGTCAAATCAGTGGTTCCTCTTCCAAGGAAATTCTATGCCTGTTTCTCAGCTTTTTTTTGCACCAGTGTCTCTAATATTGTGCCTTTAATTGGATGCTTTAAAAAATGGTCATCCTTTATTATAAATTCCAAAGAGCTCATCAGTGGTCATCATTTGTTGCCATCACCACTGTTCATTAAAAGGTCTGAATCCGGATCACAGTGTAGTGAATCTAAAGCAAAGACTTAGAAATGACTGCTGGAAGGCGAACGGCAGTGTTGAAATTGGATTTCAGCCCTGTGCTGCCTTCAGAGCAAGCTCATGGCAACAGTGGGAAGGCAAGAGTCTGCTTGGCCCTAAGAGGAAAAGTAAACCGTGAGGGGAAAAGAGCCATCAGGCTGTAGGCAGGCGGCGAGAGAGGACACATAATATCAATATATATTTTAATAGATTCCCCTCCTTTATTTCTTTTCTTTCCGTCTCATTTCACTCCCTGATTTCTCTCCACTCACTTTCTGGTTTGGCTGAAACAAAGATGGCACGCGTGTCGCTTCACTCCTCCTTCCCCCCCATCCACTTCTTCACCTCCTCCCCTCCCCAGCAGCCCATAAAAGATGGAGGTTAATGAATTTGGTGCTCATGCATGCCTCAGCTAATTGCATTGGCATTGGGAACGCCTCCCAGTATTACAAAAATGTTTTCACCATCAAGATGGCCACCGGCTGGACGGCGCGAGCGTGACTTTGAGGAGGCTGCCAAGCTTCTGTTTGTGGAAATAGTGACAATTGAAGGAGCCTATATGGCTTTTCTTATTCACTCAGTTGGAATGTGATGTATGCAATTTAGTTTAGATTTTTCAACTAAGAAGCTGTTTCCTAGTTTGTAGTAAAGCTTTGACAAAGTTACAGAGAGATTTAAAACACATGAATCCTTTCTGCTCCCTTTTCTGAATGAGACATTTATCTGAAGTTACACTAAGTTGATGCTTCAGCAGTCGAATCAAGTTTCTTTCTCACATTTTAGTACAGAATTCACTCCTTTTGTTGCCATTACTGTAGCTCAGCACGGAAACGCTGTTTGTGGAAGCACAAGGAGTGCTTTTTAATACCAAATGGGCTGTAACTTTGGAAGATGTATCCGAGAAGATTTCAAATACAATTTTGCACTAAACGAGGACTGTGAAATTTGTTACTGCATTGGTAGGAAGGGATCTGTTAGGGGCTAGGATGAGTCCAGTCAATGTCATTTACAGTTGTTTGCACTTGATTAAACACAATTTCTGAAACTAGGACACTCTTTGTCAAAACTTTTCACACAAAAAAACAAAAACATATACACAGAATGCAAGATATCTTAAATCTCTTGCAAAAGATAAATAATCCTTACGTTTAAACTCCATTTCCGATTATGGTTGATTGGCATTGTTTCTTTAGTAGCCATTCAAGGTATTCACATACAATAATGACGTCTCTTTCTACAGTTTTTTTAGCTGGTCGTGGTGGAGTTTGCCATGCCCGCGTTGGATTCAGATTGCCCTCCTAAGTGAAGGGAATTCACAGGAACAATGCAACATATAATCCACAGTCATTTTATCAGAATATGTTGCACCTTGTCACCAAGGTTAGCTCTGACCATGATTGGTTATCGTCAATGTATCTCCAAACACGGCACTAGTACTCGTAATTTTTTTGTGTGATCGCCAAATCACCCGAGGTCCACCGAACCCAGCTTTTCTGACACGCTGACAAACCGAAATCTTGACAATTCGTGTTACGTGGCTGCATCATATTATCCATGCGTTCACATACGTATAAACACTACACAACACTAATACTAATTACATCAGACCATTTTAGTCCCCACTCTTGTATGAAACATGGCCTGAAACGTGCAGGATCCTCCAATGGGCGTGCGTCACAGCGTCCTCACTCTACTGTATGCTGCTGCTATTGTTCTACTTTAGCTTCCGTCTCTAAGGGGAAATGAGAGCATGTAATAAGGATTGTTCTAATTATTGATCCACCACTTCAAGGGTCCTCAATCAGACTTGCTGGGGGATGGTGTGTGTGTGTGATGGGATTTCTTAAGGAGTCTTCGTAACTGGAAACCTGTGTATGTGGGGATTTGTTTGTCCTGCCACTGGGGGGGGGGGGAGACATCCATGTTGTCAGCTAGACATCCATGTTGTCTAGCTGTGGTTCATGGTCTGGTTCATCTGGCAGTCTTTCACCCCTTTTTTTGTGCAGCAGGTGATTTGACCTATTGTTCAACACATACATGACGTCCTGTAACAGTCTGGAAGTGAGCGTTAGAGGGTCGGAGAGAGGAAGATATAGAAGTAGAAAGAAAGAGGAGGAGATAAGGACTAATAGATGGAGAGAGACAAAGAGGGAGCATGTGTGTGAAAGAGAGGAGAGAGTAAGCGATAAGAAGAAATGGAGAGAATTACTGTATAGAGAGAGAAAGAGAGAGAGGGAGAGCATGATTGTAAGCCTAAAGGTTATTTGAAGGTGAGTGGCGTCTTTCTTGACGCTCTTGAAATCCACGTGCACCCTCCCTCCTCTGCATCCGTCTCGCTCGCTCTGATGTGGTGTCCTGTGTGCAACTGCTGGATGTGGTTTCACATAATAACGTGGAAAAATTTAAAAAATTTCAAATGCTCATGGCTATATTTAAATGGGAGAATGCCATACAGGAAATGTGTTTCACGGCCTGTCATCTACAAAAGAAATACAGCTAATTCAATGCGTTTTTTGGAGTGTTGTATCATTCTAAGAATAAGGAGAATTATCTCAACCCATAAAGACGCATTTTATCCTTCAGTCTATCTGAAAATTTGGAGATACACTGGACAGAAACGACATATGACATTTTAGGTACAATATGACATTTCTTATGTCAGAGATATATATTTACACACCAACAAGTGAATTCATCATGTGGAATTGTTGCTTTTATTTTCCATCATTTTGCATGTGTATAAACGTCACATATGTCTTTATAATGTCATTCACATATGAATATTGTTCACATTTGTATTGGCTTGATTTGCATGTGCTTTTGGAGAATCGTTGACAGAATCACTGCATCTACATCCAAAACTATTAGTCAATTAGTCGATCAACGGAAATATACTCATTAAATTACATATTTCATAGTTTATTTTCTAAAAATATTCAACTTTTCCCTTTTTCAGCTTCTCAGTTTTGAGGATTTGCTGCTCTTCTTCTTATGTGACAGTTAACTGAATAGGGTTTTGAGTGTTAGATGGACAAAACGAGCAATATGATGGCATATGTTTAGGATTAAGAAATTGTAATTGGCATTCTTTTTTTTACTATTCTCTGGCGTTTTATGGACTAAGTGATTAATTGAGGAAATATTTGGCAGATTAGTCGTTAATGAAAATAACTGTTAGTTACAGCAATGTGAGCGCAGAAACAACATAGCTTGTGGCTATAGGACCAGAGAATATAATATGCATGTAAATACATAAACCAGTATAAACTGGTACCATCCGATGTCATATAAGGATGCAGGATTACAGTACAATCATATAGCTGCCAAATGAGAGGACAGTAAGGAGCAGATGTTGGAGAGAAGCAACGCTACATTATACCAAACTGTTGGACTTCTCCTCTCTGAACAAGTACACCATGGACTCATGTCTCCATCACTCATCTCATTTAAATAGGTCCAACTCACCTCCTGTGCTCAAGGGTGAGACAGAGAAGGAGTTCAGTAAGTGCAGTTCACCGTGAGATTATTCACAGATGCAGTAATGCTGCTTCATGATGTGATTACAGAGCTGAATGGTATGTAAGAGGGGAGGGAGACCAAAGACGGAGGAGTTGGGAAGAGGAGGAGATAAGGGAGCAGAGACTTGATGAGGCAAGGGCAGAGTGAGTGAAAGAGAGGCCAAGAGGGTAGCAGGTGTGGAGGAGATACAGAAAGGAGAGAGGGGAAAAGGTGACTTTGTGAAAACAAGGAATAAGAGACAAGAATAGAAAACTGGGCGTCAGGCGATGACAGAATTGGTGTTCGAAAGACGTACTATTCACTCAAACGTGTACACGCACCGTTATCTCTTTCACCTACAGTTGATATAACGCCTAATTATACTTTAGAAGCCTAATGCGACCCACGAGGGCGGCAACTAACAATTGTTTTAATCCATATTTATCGATTAATCTGCCAATTATTTACTAGGTTAATTGCCATATCGTTTGGTCTCAGAATGTCAGAAAATAGGGGAAAATGTCCAACCCAGTCCAAAATGGTGATGAGTCCTTAAATGTCTTTTAGATATTCAGTTTGTGAAAACAGCTTTTTCTTCCATTTTTGCATGAAAAATTTCTTTTACGATAGATCGATTATCAAAATAGTTGGCGATTATTTTTCATTATTTTACTAATGGATTAGTCGACTAATCGTAGCAGCTCTACTACCGATATAGTTTCGTTCTTCCTTCCTTTCCATTTGATGCACAAGTCTGTCTTCATTCACTACTCACTGTTCACTGAAGCAGCAGTGTGTGTGTGTGTGTGTGAGAGAGAGACAGACGGACAACGCCCCCGCCCCTACAACATCACACTCATTAATCCCCTACTGTGCATCAATGCCAGACCTCTTCCATCAGGCTCTTAAACGCCAAATGGTGTGTCACAGGCGTGTGTGTGTGTGTGTGTGTGTGTGTATATTTATGCATGTATGGCAGGTGCTTCTCATACACTCACAGATAAAGCTTATCCTATTGAAATGGTTCTGTCATGCTCTCTCTCACACACACACACTACTCTGTTGACCCTTGGGACTCACGCCGTACGGCTTGATAATTACTTTCTTTTGCTCCCCCCCTCCACCCATCTCCACCTCTAGCACAACGCCGTCCTCCCTGTTCTCCACTTAACCACCTGCCACTCCACCGTCACATGCAGCGATAACAAGAATCGCGCGGTCATCAATTTTGTTGACTCGTTCCACTTTGTTCAAGACCCCAGCAATGAAAACACGCACTTTTATTCAACAGGATTCACCTATTATAAGTCAATATATCACGTGGTATCACGTTAAACATTTTATAGTTACTGTCTACCTCAGCAGCTCTGGATCCTTCACCTACCCTCCCTGACATTTTCTCCCCCAGAAAGAAAGCCTCTGTCCCTGGACAAGGGCAGTGCTGTGTGGTCCTGGCCTTGTGGCGGCCCCCGCCACGCAGGCTGGAGCTCCGAGGCTCTGGATCTGAGGAAATGGGCTGAGTTAGGACAGATCGATGGTAATCACACCTCTTCACAGTTAGCTCTCTCGCGTGGGGGGAGGGAGAGGAAAGGACGGAGAGGGGGAGAGCAAAGGGGAGGTGGCAGCAGGGATGGGGAGGTCTGTATATGCAGGACTCCCTTGAGAACAGAAAAACGCCTAGATTCATGATTAGAGAAAAAATATGACCCCACCCCCGCCCCCTCAATCCAATCCACCCAACTCCCAAACATGGAAGCACCCTTCTGTCTCAACATGCTCCAACCTGATTCTGTTGGGTGTTTTAGCTAAAGTATGTGTAGACTTCATCCACCGATACCTCTGTCCTTTTTGCTCTTCTTTCATTATTAATCTGTTCTGCTTCTCGCACTGCATATCTCTTCTTTTCTGAAATGTGTATTATTACCCTCTAAAGCACAATCAATGTCCTGCAATGTCCAGTTAATAGACTGAGCTACAACACTGGCTCTTAACGTGTCTTTGTCACAACACAATCTGTATTTTTACTTTTAGCCCTGAGGGAAAGACTCCATTGCAGCTTAAAGGAGGTAATTTAGTGTGAAAAGGTTGCAGTCTTTACTGCGATGTAATCTGAGCATGGAAATTCTGTATTTTCTCAGTGTGTGTGTGTGTGTGTGTGTCTGTGGCCTCTGGTGTACTGTGCATTACAGTGGGAGGTAAAACACAGAGAGAAACGATCGCTTTTGTTATCTGCTGGCTAGTAGTGTACGTCTTTAAACCAGTGTACTGCCGGCTGATGGGGAAAGGTTGATAGTAGCTCCAAGGTGGGATTGGTATTCTTTAATTCAGCTTGTTGTGTGTCAGATCACTGGACAAATAGACCTTTAGACAGTAGAACACTACACACAGAGACACACACACACACACACACACACACACACACACACACAAGAGAGGTCTTTGGCTGCATTCCTTGTGTTTCTCCTAACAGTTGTGTGGACAGCCAGAATAGGAGCATTCTGTCTACTTAACGTTTCGTACTGAATTATTCACAAGCAGATTTGCCAAAACATGTTTGGATTCTGTTACCAGTGAACACTCACAGCATATTGTGGGATGGAAGTGTATTTTATCGTACCCGTGAAGACAGAACCTGGTTTACCATAAACGCTCTGTGTGGTGGATTTAGAAAAGGTCAGAGAGGATTCCTATCATATTGTACTGTGTCTGAAATTGAAGGATGAGGCTGGGAACAGAACAAAATGGTGATTTATATCGTTCCAAAAAAAAGTCCTGAATTTTAAACCCATAGTCTGCTGAGTTTTCTCCTCTTTTACTCTGTCCTCCCCTCTCGCCCTCTTCCTGGTTGTTCCTGAGAGAAATCAATGACTGGAGTTGTTACCAAAGAATTGTGTCTCCTTTCTCATCTTGTCATTGTACGGTCACCCTCCTCAGCATCATCAATAAGCATCAGTGATTATTTAAACGTTTTCATTAGGCCGTTAATATACAGTAAACGGCGACTTGCAGCACGACAAATGTTGGTTTTAAGGGCGCAAATCAGCGTGGGTTTACATTTAAGGTGGGCTTGAACATTAAGTAGGCTACATTACTGTAGGCGACCCACTATATTCATGGCTTATTTTCATCTTTTTTAGATCATTTTGTGCCGTTTTTTGTATTGTATTGAAACTGGGTTCACATAGTTGTATGAAGGCCTGAATGTCGTTTAAAGACAGTAAAGGATCAGTGCTAGAGGGGCATTCTCTGTACATGTTGGGATTCGAGTTTACCCTCAGGGCAGAACAGGTATTCAGGATTGATGCTGTGCTCCGGTTCTTGGTGCCCTCAGAGCCTTCTGCTCCTGCCAGGAATCCATCACTGATTCTGAACAGCAGAAACACAAGAGTGGCGGGAAACCAAAGACAACTTGTAAAGTCACAGTTAAAAAGTAAAGTCAAGCTCCAGGCAAGATGTGCTTAGAAAGCTCCAGTATAACAAGGATTAGTCGATTAATAGATGAGTCGATCAGCTGAAGTGTAATCAGCAGCTATCTTGATAATATATTCGTTCAGTAATTATTTAAGCAAAAATCGTTAAAGCTTTTCAATTGTGTGGATTCACTGTTTATCATCATGAGCTAAATATCTAAATAATTGGATTTTGGACGTCAGATTTGACATCATAGAAAGCTGTATTGGGCATTTAGTAGTAGTTATAATTACAGCTGAATGATTACTCAGTTAATGGATTAGTTGATTTTTAGTAATTCACGGATGCTAACTTTAGAAATGTAAATATTTGCTGGTTATTTTATTCCTCTTAAATAGTAAACTGAATATTTGAATCAGACAAAACAAGCAATCTAAACAAGTCATCTTGGGCTTGATAAATAAATTATTAAATTATTAAATTATTAAATTATTAAATTATTAAATTAAATTAATCGGCAACTATTTCAATGATCTATTAATCAGTTTGAGTACATTTTTAAAGAAAAACAGCTTCTGTAATGTTTTCTGGTTTCTTCACTCCTCTATGACGAATCGATTTATCAAGACAATGATTGACAGATTAATCCCCAATGAAAACAGCCCTGACAACAATCGATCGATTAGTTTCATGAATGATGAAAATGATGGTTAGTTGTCTTGTGTCCTGCATTTCCTGTTACTGGGATAAAGGGGGACCTGTCGCCACGGAGAAGCTGCTAATGTTAAACATAAAGCAGGTATGACGACTGTTATTGTCCTGATGATGACGGTGAAACTTAATCCTTGCTGTGTCAGCTTTAACCTCACAGTCGTTTCATTACCAACACACCAGCCTGCTCGCCCGGAAATAACTGATAAGTCACGGCAATTTCTCTGATTCTCATATGTGATTGATAATTCTTACATTTAACAGACAGCTAGCATATAATCTAAAGTATCTTCATCCTCGTCTGGTGGTTCTTTCCACCTCGGTTCGGTTACTGCCGCTTTCACAAACACCCATCATGTTGAAAATAGAAAAAGCCCTCCAGCAACTTCTAGCCAGCTCCCTATGTATCGCCACGTTGACAAACTCTGGATATTTCTGTGTTCAGCTGAACTCAGAGACACCCCACCTTCTATCTGTAAACTGTCTCATCTGTGTTTCATCCTAAATCTATAGTAGTAGTATGATCCCACCTGGAGGGAAGTTAGTAATAACACCAAGAGCTGCAACACCGCTGACTCTGTTTGTTGTCACTTTGTCACTATTTTAGAACAGAAATGGATTAGACTTTTAGAGCAGACGAGTTTTGAGGTAAAATCAAAGACAACTTTGTTAGCATGCTTTAACTCTCTATCATCATCATGCTGTAGTTGTGCTGACGTGCTAATGTATTGATTAGTCCCTTTGGCAGAAAGTTAATCAATTGTTGAAGTTATTTATTAAGCAGAAATACCAAACATGAGCATTTTCACTATTTTCTGGCATTTTATGGACAAAAGGATTTGATCCACCAAAAAATAAATGAAAGTTATCATTAGTTTAAGCGCTTATCACCACAAGTTAGTGTAAGTAATGACACACTACATTATTAAAAAGTAGAAACCACATCGTCCTCTCTGTCTCTATGACGTTCTGTCTAATAGCACTCTTCTTCTATCTGTCAGCATGGAGGCTTGATCTGATGCACCGCGACGCAGCAATATGAGTCAGGTTGTTGTTGGTGTTGCTGCTGACTAGGTTGCTGTCACCGTGTGTGTGTGTGTGTGTGTGTATTGGGGTGGGGGGGGGGGTTGCACGTGTGTTGCTGACTGGGATTCTGTCAGCTGTCTTTGTGTCAGCCATCTTGACACCTTCAGTGCACTTTTAAGTTTTCTGGGACCTTCACTCCTGACAGCCAAATAGTCGCTCCAGCTGTTAGGAAAAAGAAGACAAAAAACATCGGACACACACACACACACAAGTTGCTGAAGTGACCAATTAGAGGCGTGTTGAAACTAAGCAGAAACGACACAGTAGACAACAACAGAATAAAAGCTGTGCTTGTTATTCTCTCAGGGTCAGCATGACTTCTACATCATTTAAGATTTTTTAGAGAATATATTCATATCTATGATGAAATTGATTTAGAATGGACTTAAATGCCTGTCAGATCTTGTTGATTAGTCTGTTTAGTGGCAGTCCACTGAATAAAATGGCGCCATTAATGTTATGAGTCAGTCACAGGCTGTTTTACAGCTGGTGTAGTGAGTGGCTGTAGTGCAAATAGAATGGGGGAAGTGTAGTGATGTTTGTGGTTTATTTTTATTTTTTTACATAAATACATCATATTTTTTGTGTGAAAATGACCAGTACGCGAACGTCAACATGCATGTGTCAGTGCTTGAATCGGTGTAGCTATACCTTCCTCTAGGATTACACACATGTTAATGTTACATATAGGTATAGGAGACATTTAAAGGTGTGTGGGGGTGGAGACTGAACATTTGAGCCTCAAAGTGTCCTTATAGCTTAAACTGTATGTATCTCCTTCCTGTGGTGAGGGAACATATGTCAAGAGCAATCCCCCCACAAAGTAATAAACATGTCACCCATTATTTCAATAACTTTGATAAACAGACAATCGTCAGTGATTTTTCTCAGTTAATGTGTGTGTGTGGGGGGGACAGAGTGTGTGTGTGTGTGTGTGTGTGTGTGTGTGTGCTGCTCTTTTGGCCGCTATACACAAGCTAACTGACTGTACCCATCAGTCAAGGTTGTGTCTTATTATAGGTCATTAGTCTCTCTGCTCAGCTGCGACCTTGACGCTACCTGCTCAAGCATGTATATGTATCATAGTTGGCAAAATTAGTTTGTGTGTGTGTGTGTGTGTGTGTGTGTGTGTGTGTGTGTGTGTGTGTGCACTTAAGTGTATTACACTGCACAAAATATGTGTTACTGTATGTGTATGTGATGTTTTTTAAGTGTGTGTGTGTGTGTGTGTGTGTGTGTGTGTGTGAGCACACACGTGGCTGCGGCCTTGATGAGCAGTCAGCTCTGGCTGTGTGTGATGGATGGATGGACACGGAGGGGGTCAGAGGGGGTCAGCCAACACGCTCTCGTACAAAGGGGGGCGGGGGCGGGGACGGCTCACAAGGATGTCAGTCACAGATTTTAGTGCTACAGGAACAACGCTGGTCTGAAGTAAAAGTGCTGCCACCCACAATATAAACTGTCTGCTGTGCAGGACAATAGGCCCACCTGCCACCAGTCATTTACTGGTAGTTGCCTTTCACCTACTCTGACAGTTACACAGTGATCTGCAAACCACAGCTTATCGTCAAATTCTCACCCAGATATTGGATTCATGTGTCTAACCACTCACAGCACAGTCTGAATTATGATTTTCAAACACGTGTGTTCCCCGAGAGACCAAGGGTAGGACAGTGTAGTTGTAGCTGTTTTTTTGATGGACATTGTGCAACTTGGTTTGATTTTTATCTGATATAATTCACCAATATCACGGTGGTTTTTGAAGAGGTGTGCATGATAATGATGAGGATACGCATAGCTTCAGTGGGGATTGTTTTTGTCAATCGACAAACTGCTCTGTCTGATGTTTATCCCGACCTGTGTCATTAAATTGTGTACCATTGTATGAAGGAAATACTGCATACTTAATCGTTTTCATTTGTGCACAGTGCTTTGTGGACTGTACAGCATCAGACTGGGTGATAACTGATCAGAACAACCATCAGCTGCACTTTGACAGCTTGCATCCGCTAAATAAACTGCTGTGTTTACGCCCACAGTGACAGCTCTAGGAACCACCAAATGGTGACTTGCATGATGCTCAAGCTGTTTTGCTAAATACCCGTCCTTGTGTTCCAGTGTGATGTAAGTGAGCTGACTCGCATCCTGAGCCCAGCAGTGCATGAGTTTAGGTGACTGTATTACTGTATGCCAGTGGATCTGATTCATAGTGTTTAGCAGTTAGAAAACAGCCACCCAAAGTTAACCTGGAGAGGAGAAGAGGGAGAGTGACATTCTGGATCACCCTGTACCCCTCCCTCTATTGATTTCCGTGTCCCATGTCCTGTGCTAAACACAGCACAATTGGTAGAGAGACACTCCTCATACCGTAAGCATTAGAAAGAGAGACGGCAACAGACAAACCTTCTTTTTTTTTTCCTGTTTTCTTTTATTTCTTGTAGAAATTCACAAGATATGATTTTCTGCGTAAAAATGTTAATAATGATCATAATTAATCGTATTTACAACAGCAAAATACAAACAGAATCCAATAAAGTGACAAGAGAGAAAATAGTAAGAAGGAATTACTGAAGTAAAAGCGAATTTTAAAAAGTGCGTTTTAAAAGGAGATGTGAAAGAGGACAAAGATGTGGCTCGCCTGATCAAATCATTCCAGAGCGGTTCCTGGTTTACAGTCCAGTGTAGGGACTGACATCTGCTGCTGTTATTAATCTAAATGAGTCTCTCCGAGAAGACAGACTGAATGCCCATTCCACTGCTCTGTCCCATTAAATATATTGAAATCCTCCTTCAGGGCACGCTTGACCCGGTTGACCCACTTGACCCCTTGAACTCTTGTGACCTCGTGGATTTATGTTGTTGATGGTTTGGTCATGGCATCATTTATGTGAGTTGTTGCTGCTTTCCAACAGCTGACATTTTGCAGTTGTAGTGGTTTGTGTTTTGGGATATTGACCATTTCATCGCGACAAAACGCAGGCGAATTTCTTTACTCTCGACACCCACACTTGCCTGTCTTCTTGCCATGTTTGGGGAGTGCTGCTGCCATGGATTTGGGCCTCCCCATTCAACAGCCTATTACTTTGTGTTGCCTGAGGGGCAGCTGGCTGTTTCAGCATCTAATAGCCTTCTGTTTGCCAAGCAGAAATGCCAGGATCTGAAAGGCCATTACTGCAGCATGGGAGGCTGTAATGTGTACTAACCTCTGTGTTTGTGGAGGAGGGTACACAGATTTAGTATAAATGAAAGATCAGCAGTTGTATTGGTGAATGTAAATCCCCATTTCACACTTCCTTCTTCTTCCTCCCCTTTTATCTTCCTCTCCTCCTCCCTCTGTGTCAGGGTGGAGCATTTGGTTTGTTTGGCCTCATGTCAAAGGGTGATCAAGGAGGATTTGAATATTGTCCCCTAATTTTAACATGTTTACTGAGCCATCCGTGTGCACGTGTATGTTTAGTTTAGGTCCTTGTGTGCACATTTGTGTCTGCCTCCGTGTGTGCGTGTGTGTGTGTGTGTGTGTGTGTGTGTGTGTGTGTGTGTGTGTGTGGAGACTGAGGGGGTTCAGGGGGGACAGATGGCTCGTGGTCTGCTCTCGTCTGGAGCTCCCTGCCTGCCAAAGATCAGGCGAAAACAGTTACAGCACGACAGGCCAAACTAAGCAGACCTCTTTCTGTTTTATAGATAGCTTTATGAGCTATCAAAATGTTTTGGTGAAAGCTACAAGAAAATGACATTTACAGCAGATTTTGTTTTGTTTCTCTGACAGACTTTATTTGACAATTAAGGCCTGCTTTTGATTTTTGGCTCTTTCGCTGTGGGAAATTTGTAGTTGGGAGATTACAGCAGAGTTATTGATGGTCGGAGAGGAATGTGTTTCACTTCCAAACTGCTTGACTTTACTTTAATAATATATCAGGAGAATTTCTGCTACTGCTTTGTCTGGTTTTCTCAGTTTCAAGGCATCATAACTTTTGCAAAAGTCCCTCCATAAAAATGAATCCATGGTCACACACACACACACACACACAATGATTCAATAGGTGTTTTCCTGGATGTGAGAGCACTGAGCTCAATGTATTTCTCTGCCGTGGTGGTTTTGTGAGAAGTGATAATGTGGACAAGAAGCTTTTAGACTTTGGTTTTTTCTCCTCATAAAGAACGGAGAAGAGGATCTCTATCTGCTGAAGGGGTCTCAGCACCACACACACACTCACAGTAGATACAGTGCAGTGTGTCCGACATACGTTGCCAACAAACAGGGCATTGGAAAGGGAAACGGACAGACGGACTGGCAAGACATCACGAGAGACTCATTCAAATTTCATTCTAGTCTGAATGTCATCTTGACTTCAATTTAACCATGCCCTGTTGAATTTAGGAGCCAGATGGATATTCAGTCTCTCACCCTGTCCAAAATACTTTCACTTACTGTAGCCCAGCTGCGGCGCTAACCCAGTGGAACAGATAGGACATGTCCAAGGCTAAAAATAAGCTAAAGTAACTTGTTGATGCCAGGTGGTTTAGAATTGTACATAGCATAGCGCAGTCTAACGCTGACTGTAACACACATGCACACCCACAACACAATCGAGAAACCGCTGTAGTGAGTCCTGTGTGAAACCAAGTCAACGTTGACTTTGTTTCGTAACTTAAGTATTTAAGTCACACCAACATAACAAGCGGGCTATTTTAACTGAACTACAATCTTTTCTTTAGCACAACCAAGTAGTTTTGTTGCCAAAACCAAACCTAAAAACCAAGTGAACCTACCTCAGAGGTTTATATTGAAAAGACAAAACTGACGCCTAGAGCGTCATAGTTTGAAGCTTGGAGCTACGGACCAAGTGTCGGTATTTAAAGAGTTTTGAGTGACAATGTATCAACTGTAATACACATTGTTTAGAGATATTGAACGTTGAAGGCTGTGTATGAGAAAGACAAAGGCAAGGAAATGAGACACACTGACCCACAAGAATAAATGCATGCAGTATGGATGGAGTGGCAGTGGAAAGACGGATGGGAGGGAGAAGAACAGGGAAATTGTTAAAGATTTGAATGAGAGGGAGAGAGGGGAAGATGGAAGGAATAGAGGACCTAAAGGTGTGAGGATAGAAGGGAAAGAAGGGCATTCTTTTTCCCATTGTGCCTCCATCGCTTTCATGTCTTTTCCACAGCAAGGTGGATCTTCTTACTTCTTCCTTCTCTGAATCAGTGGATCTATCGTCGTCGTAACAGATACCCTTACAGCTCAAACGGGCTCAGTCCCCTAACAAACTGACTCGGAGGGAAAAGTCTTGTGATTAGATTAATCATGTCATATCAGTTCAGGCTGCTCACGTTTATAGGAGACCCAGAGAAACTGAAGAATATAATTAATCCATGTTCTCTTTGTGGCCTGTGGATTTGTCTCTGTGTGTGTGAACAGAGTCTGCACCCGTCATTTCAAATTGTATCTACATTACAGCATCAATCCATGCATTCCTATGCAACCAGGGGAGCATGTGGCTGCAATGTTGCATCAATGAGACTACATTTTGGTGGA
>NW_022280033.1:6461194-6487761 GCF_004355925.1 Anarrhichthys ocellatus | reverse complement strand
CTCTCTCTCTCTCTCTCTCTCTCTCTCTCTCTCTCTCTCTCTCTCGCTTCCATATAGCCACACACACACACACACACACACCCACACACAATTTTACAGCACAACTCATCTCAATTTCAGCTCCCGCAGCTCGTGTATACTACCCGCTGTTCACACAAGATTGACTCTTATTATTAGGAATAGTCATTTCCCTCCATCTACTGGCTGGTCATTTGCATTTTTATGTCCCATTACTGAATCACAAAGAGTGGGAAGTCACTCATAATAGAATGTATAGAGAACTGCCTTTTTTGACACAAAATGTGTTTTAAGATGGTTTATGGGCTTCTCTTCAGTCATTACCTGGAGATGGCTTCACTTCCCAGCAATATGAACTATGGATTATTGGATTTAGGCAAAGGAGAGTTGTAACCTGGAGGTGTGTTTGGTAAAAGACACACTTCAATTGCGCTAATAACTCCTAGACTTAATGTTTGGGAATTTACGTTCATTCATTCATTCAAATTGTAGACGGACACAGGTAGGGAGCTGGCTGCATTTGGTGTTTTCTGTATCTGGTGAGTATGTAAATAGCCAACTGATTGCCAAGTTTGCATGTCAACTTAAAAACGTGATTGATAATATATTCGTTTTGTGTTCACAGCTCGTTTCTCCTGCTCTCGTGTGATATGTTTTTTGTTTTTTTTGCATCAACACACGTGACCACAATATGTATGTTTGTATGATTTCTCTCTTCTGTATGATATAATGGGAAGTGTATCTTCTTTAATTCATTAAACTTTTATTTAAGCAGGATCTTACTCTCTTTTGTACACAAGGGCAATAAAAGCAAAGACAAAACATTTAGACAAGCTAAAGAAAGAAAGGCATTAAACCAGCATCATATCACTTTGAACACAAAAGTATGGGAATAAGGCCAAGTTAACCTTAAAGAACTACACTTCACTCAGATCTAAGTGTTGCATGTATACAGCTGGATTAATTATGGACTTAATCATTGTAGAATTGTAATACCAGCCTAATAATCAAAGTGGTCCAACTACTTGTCCTGTTGCAGTTTATTCCATTTAAGTGGAGCAAAACATTTTTAAGGTATATTTTGAATTTGTTATCCAGACGCCAGCTGTGGACACTTGAAGAAAACCTCACAGAGAGACATTATGTTTCAAATAATTGTCATGCAGGAGACCGCCCACCAGAGTCCAGTATTTGACTGTTGAACAGAGTCTCCTGCAGGTCAAACTGAGGCTAGAGGAGGAGGAGGAGGAGGAGGAGGAAGAGGGGGAGGAGGAGGAGGAGTTTGATGTCTCTGACTTTGTTTGATTTAACTTAACTCTGGTATGTTGTTTACTTTCCTTTAGTCTCTTGTCACTGATTGGCTGTGAGCTCGGTCCTTCTGTTTTCTAACTCATGTCTCTGTGGCCATCTATGTGTCTTCCTCTCTTCTTTTTCTGTCTCACCCCCTCCTACATCTCTCATACGTATAACCTTCCTGTTCCTTTCCTGTCACTCACTTTTCTCTCTGACTTTCTCTCCTCTCAGCCATCCCCACCTCCACTTTCCCTTTTGTACCTCTCTCCCTCCTCTGCACGGATCTGATCGTCTCACCTTTGCTCTTCTGGAGCCCGTCTTCGGGTGACTTTTTGGCGGGACAGCTATTGATCAAGCGCTGTGCACTAGTGTGTAGATTTCACCTGTACAGCTGACGAGTCAGTTGGATGAAATCCAATGCGACATTCAAGTTCTCCCCACGTCATTGTCAGCATTATTGTCCCTGGTCCTTGACAGTGGAGAGAGACATGAGGCAGTAGTAGAGCTGCAGTACTACATACAGTGTGGTAATAAGGTGGTAAATAATGTAATTCTAACAGCAAGCACAAACAATAGGATTGTAGGATTTAATGTTGTTGTTATTTTCATTCAACCTTTATTTAGCCAGGATAATCCCTTTGACATTTTGAATCCCATTTCCAAGGGAGTCCCGATCATGTAATCAATAGATATTTTACTTACACGCTTTTCTAGTAAACATGATAATGAATCTGAACATATGTCAGTGCTGCATGATTATTCATTCTCTGCTCTAGTTGAATGGTTCATCTATTTCTCTTCCCAAGATTCCTCCCTCCTCTCCTCCTCTTTCTCTCCCTTCTACCCTTCCTCTCAGCTCCCTCCCTATCTCTCCCTCCTCCCCTCCCTCCCCCAGACGGTTTTCATGTCCCAGGTGACAGAGGGGAGCTGTGCCCTTGAGTGAGCTCCATGCAGCACGAGCAGTAAATATCTGCCGCCTATCGACAAATATTGAGGATACTCCCCCAGAATGAGAACGGTGTGATGTTTTACAGTTCCTCTGAGATGGCAGAGCTCGCCTGAGCGTGTTTGTGAAACCAGGAAAGGGAAGCCAGCCGAGAGACAACTGGATTCGCCCAGAGCCATTTCTACTCCCTTTGAATATATAAGCATATTTTTAGGGTTGGATGCCATAAGCATAATACAGTTCTGGAGCAAAGAGCTACTTTCAAGAAATATTACAGTGCTTTTGTTCGGTGCGCTATGGTATAATTTGTGCATGAGCATTTGGTGGATAACAAATCAATTCATTTTGATATGAGATCTGGTCTTTGATTTAGTTATTGTAATATAAAGATATTAATGTGTTCCCCAGGCCTTTAAGGACGAGCTTACATTTCAGTGATCTTTCTAAACTTCTTTTGACAATTCTAGCACAATAACAAATAAACAAATAGCATGTCTAGCTTCAGTTCATATTTTAAATAACAATAAAACAGAAAAAAGAGAGAAAAAAGAGGAAAATAATTACAGAAAGAAACAAAAATGGGACTTGGCACCTGTGAGAAATAGAAAGTTGTATAGTTGCTTATAAAAATATATATACATGTATCCACATAAACACAAATACATGCTGGAAGGTTTTATTCACATTGAACCGCCTCTCCGTCTTCTATTGTTTACATCTTGCTAATAATAACTCAAATATTCCATTGAGCTGCCGTGTGTTTGTGTGAGCATAACTGTGTCAAAAGAGGTAATTTTCCATAAGGAGGCTCGACTCTTCTTCCTCCTCTGTTGTAACCCTCCCCCCGGTAGCCATGGTAACCCTGTCGTTTCCAAGGAAGAAGTAAGCGTGAAGGCGCCTGTGATCCACCAATCACATGTTCAACTCGCCTCTTCTGGTCCAGAGCATCTGTCACTCCCTCTGTCAGCTCTCACGTACACCGCTCTCCGTCTCTCCCTCCTTCTGAGTGTCTCTGACCCTTGCCGGCTGCCTCCAACGCTCTTTATCTCTGGCCTGAAAGTTGATAGCGCTGGAAAATACCCACAATGCAGTGGTGCCATTCCTCTGGAATAGTGACAGAGTGTGAAGGCAGTGGCTGAGGGGAGGGCTGGCTGCATGTGACCGTCTGTTCTGTACGTTTGCGTGTATGATATTACAGGCAGCGTTGCCACAACAGCATTCCCGCTATAAATATTGCTTATGGGTGTGATACTGATGATCGTTTATTATCAAAATACCACATAGCGGTGTGTCCCAGGGATTTTCCATGTGCCGGAAGTTAATCACATCATTTCTTCACACATCTGTTGAGTGCAGCTTTTCCTCTGACAAAAGTATCTCTTTAGCCGAGTAGGAATTATGTTTTTATTGAACAATTCATGCCAGCAACTAAAGTTTGCATCCTGTCACAGACCAGCGATCAGTGTTCTATTTTAGAAAACACGATCATGATCTTTTCTTAAGTGTTTTAGTTTATAGACTAACTCTTTTTCTATGCATAGGTATTTTATTTTTTGCAGGCAGTTAGATGAAATGGTTGACATCACTCTCATGTCTGTATGGTAAATACCAAGCTACAAGCCAGCAGCCGGTTAAATTAGCTTAGCATAAAGACTGGAAACAGGGGGAAATAGCTAGCAAAGAATCAAAAAAACATATTCTGCTTCACAAACTTGTGACTTTTCCATGACTTTAACCCAATACATACTCAGAAATTGTTCAAATTAAACCATTCGAGAAGGGCAAATCGCGCAAGTTCGACATTTAGGGGAATGCATTTAGTCCCTTTCTTGCTGAGATGAAGACGAGAAGATTTATACCATGAATGACCGACAGCCATACAAAAACAGAACTATAAAAACGAGGTTGCCAGGTAAGCCGTTGAATCTTCGACTTGCCATCATTGCACCTTATAATCCGGCACATAACCGGCCATTTTGTTTTACACTTTGTACAGATTGAAAATATGAAATATAACCTGTTATATTTCTGATACTGATGCTGGTATAGGGGATTTTGTTACCTTTGGACAGATCCAGGCTACCCGATTAATCATCTCATGACCTCTCAGATTTAACTTGTGACCTCTTTGGGGGGTCCTGACCCCCAACGGTCTAATCAACATTGAGTCTAGTAATAGGGGTTGATCTAAACAGTTTTGCTTCCCTAAAGGTAAAAAGGTGAGGGATACAGCTGTGGGTGGTAAGATAAGATAATCAGATCACTTACCACCCCCACAGGTGTAAAAACCCAAGATCAAACATATAACATGGACACGGTAGTTACGCTGCATGTTTCTTTTAGCTGCTTAACTGTCTTAGATCACAGATAGCAATCAGATTCAAGCTCTTCATGTACATTTTCCAGGAGAGCAGTGAGTATTTGGCTGCGATCTTCCCGTGTTGGAGCAGGATTTGTGAGGAGAAATCAGTGGGGGTGAGCATTTTATCCACAGCTCTCCGACTGCAGTGGGGCGTGTTTGCTGAGGGGTGAGAGGACAGAGGGTGTCCCTAATACCAGAGGAAAAGCCCCTAATCCTCTGTTAAAGTGTCCTCATTGACTGTTCGGGGGCGCCCCCCACCGGCCCACTCGCCCCAAAATAGCGTCTGGTGTTATTGTTGTTGTTCTCTGCTGTTAGTGAATTCGTAAACCCGCTTTAGCAGACACACATAGAATCACTGAGATCCCTGTGGTTGATGTCATGCAACCAGGTAGAGCAAGCCCAGCCTGTACATACACTCACAACACACACAGACACACACACACACACACATACGCATCACGCTGGTCTTTGTTGGGGGGGGGAAAAGCTGATAAGCAGGATGACAATAAAGAGCCGCTGGTGGAGTCGGAGGGAGGAAGGGAGAGTGAACCAGAGGGAATGAGTGGGAGGTAAAGAGGGAGAGTGGGTGGGATAACAAGAGAGAAGAGTGTGGGGGGGGGGTAGCGTGTTGACATATCACAGCCGAGTCATTTTAGCTAAAGTATTTGTTTCAGCTGCTATTTTCAGTTTGGCCTCTCTCCCTGCTCGCCTCCCCAACCTTGGATATCAAGATCACGCTGACACACCCCCCCCCCCCCCCCCCCCCCCCTTCAGAGTAGATGAAGGTGAGGAAGGAAGGAGGCAGAGAGGGAGGGAGAAGCCTCAGCTACTATGGTAAGTCCCCCCCCCCCCCCCACACACACACACACACTCGAAGGTGCTTTGTAGGGCAGGGGCCAGCTTCTGCGAGGCTGCAGGGATTTACCCTTGTTGACATATTTAAACAAAAAGATACAGATAGAAGGAGGACAGGGAGGCAGCAGATGGGATTTGTGGCGTGTCCTTTCTGCAGCGTGAAAGACAGCGAGATGCTCAGCGCTTTGTTTAGTCACCACTGAGGAGTTAGATAGACCCCCCTCTCCTCCTTTGCTCTCCACCCGACATCCTCTTCTCCCCCCCCCCCCCACGCCCCTCCACCTCTACTCACTTCGTTCCTCCCACCATCCCTCTTCATCATGTGCAGGGCACCGACAGCGGAAGGAACTGTTGTATCCGCACTCACATTTGTTGGTGTGCTTTGATTTTTTTTTTTTACCTGAGCCAATGGCACCTTGCTCTTTTTCCCATGAGAGGTTTAAGATAAGGACCGACTGACTGAATAGATGACTGGTTGGCTGCTTGGCCACTCTTAGCTCAGGTTTCACTCCTCTTCGTACAGAGGAGGGACAGAAAGAGGGAGAGTGAACATGGCTGTTGAGGAGGGTGTTGTCTTCCTAACACAAGTGAGTAATGCTAACATTTGGATTTAAATTGTATATATATATTTTTTTTATTCTGATAGCTTAGATTTGTGTTGTGGTTTGGTATTATCTTGAAAACAATGTAATAGAGGTTACTGACTGTCTCAGGGGTTGGTGTTGTGATTCATCATGACTGGTTGGGTGTTTGGGTGTGTAAAAGTAATCTGCTGCTGTCAGATGTAAAGTGTGTGTTTGTCTGCAGGGTAATAACATGCAGGAGGTTCTGTCAGCACACGTCAGGGAGTCTAGAAAGTTAATTGCCTAATTGCATGTGGTATATAGAGGTCTGTGTAAAGTATTTAGCAAGTTGGATACTTAATGAACAGTTTGACATTTTGGAGAATGCGTTTATTTGCTTTCTCAGACATTTAACAAAGAAGATAAACTCTAATGTGTTAATTCGTCAGCATTTTTATTGTACTTTTAGACAGAGACAAGCTAGCTGTTTCCCGCTGTTTCCAGTCTTTATGCTAAGCTAAGCTAACAGTCTCCTGGGTCCAGCTTCATATTCAATGTATAAACATGAGACTGGTATCAATCTTCTCATATAACTCTCAGCAAGACAGCAAAATAATGTATTTCCCAAATATATTTCTTTACAATGGAATAAAAGCATGTGGTGTGAGATGTAAGGCTTGTTTGTTGTGCTTTAAGGAATGACCGCGGCTTCAGTCATTTACTCACTCACTCTCTGTCTCTCACAATCATTTCTCCTAGTGGCCATCAGCAGTTATGACACATTAGGCCACGTGTTTCCTCTTTGTGGTGAACGTGAAATATGTGGTGCTTTCCATAAGCAACATTACTACAATAGAGGGATGTTTTAGAGTGCCAGCATATGATAGTTACAGTCGGGAGAGCTGCGACGCAGAATGTTGATGCACTGAACATAGGACATCGCGTACATTTAGAATAAGAGGAGGCTCTAAAATCTCCCGTTATAGATTACCATTCATTGTGTTGCCAACAACATGCTTTGCGTCCATACCTCCTAAAGCCTTACTAATGATTTTCTGGTGACAGTTAAATGGAGGCATTAATTAATCAATAGCGTTTCCATATTTAGCCTTGAGAGAAACAGAGAAATCAGGATGAGGTACGAGGCAGCACAGGGGATTTGAGAAGTTTGACAGTTTCAGAGAAATAGATGTGGAGGTTGGTGGGGTGATGTCCTTTGGCACTGGTGGGTGTTGTGGCCTGCCACTGGATGCCCCTGGCATTGTGTGTTTTGTGTTGCAGCAGAGAAGGGGATAGAGTGAAACAATACAGCCGCTGCTCGTCTGTCTCCCCACCTCTAAGCTCGCTCAGTTTACACACAGCCTGCAGCCGTGATATCAACATTCACCGTGTTGTCTGTGTCTGTGTGTACATATTTTTTCTTGCATTTGTTTTTAGTGGACACTGTTCTAAAGCGTGTGCAGACTAATTTGTGTTGATATGCATTCCTTCTTATACGTGTATTCAGTTTCTGTTTTGTTACACGCTCGAGTGCCAAACTGACATCATCGCAGTCTGGCGGCCCGGGGATATCAGTCTTTATACATCTAAATATCCTCCATTCATCTAGACGATCACTGTGTTGATGTCATGAGGAGAGGAAGCACATAGTACAGATTCAGCAGAAATGAATACAAATGCTCTGCAGCTTCAAAATGTCATAAATCTCTATTCCTAGAATGAAGGAACGACGTGAACAACCCAAAAACCTGACTGCACAGCTTCTATTGGAGATCATGACAGATACTGTCATACTATATACTACTTGTATTATTATTATTTTACTGTGTTGTACTGTATTATGCGGTTACATGAAATCTATACACTCTAGTAATTTATCCTAAAAGGAAATGATACAGTATGTCCTATGTTGTGATACTTATATTCTAATGTTTTGTAGCTGCAAGTAGCTCCTCCATTTCTTTTGTCTAAGTCAGTCATTGTGGGACAGTAGCGTTCATCAACGGCACTCAATAATTAAGTGTGTTGTTGTTTTTTGTGTATGCACTCTATCTTTAGTGAGTGCATACAAACTTGAGGCTTTCCCCAACCTGGAAAAAAAGATCTCTCATTAATTGGCCACCATTGATGTGGTCGAAGTGGTTAAGGTGCATCTTAACGGCATATTTTTTGTACAACATTTGTGTTACAATGGTGGAAGACGGTTTCCAGTGCTCGGACCGTTAAAAATGTAGAATTGTTTCATCATTGAAGGCAAATATATTGGCCAATATTGTTGCAGATATATTAGTATCAGAGTACTATGTGGGACAATAAGTAACACGATATTGCAGTCCAGAGGTCCTTATGAACAGTGTCATTATAACATAGTTCACCAGAGTGCATGACGTTTTCTTTTCATCCCCAAATATTCCACATAGTGAACATCGCCGTAACAATCTTTTTTTAAATGTAGAGGATCCTTTAGGGGATATTTTAAACAGTCAGTTATGGATGTTGGTATCTGCCTCACACATATAGGTCGGCTATATTACAGGATTTTACAGATTAAGCTTTAATGGGTTATTGAGCTTTAAGGATTTTGATCGAAAAGTCCGACTCCTAATACTGAATAGATGTGTAGTAATCCCATCAAACCTACATATTACATCCCTTCAACACTATATTAATACTAAGGCGTCACTGTTATGTTTCCTCTCCCTGTTAAAGAGAATGTGCAGACACCAGTCAGTGACCAGAGGGCATTTTTAATTAGAACTGAGATGGTTAATTGTCATTTTTACAGAGACTCACACGGAAATTAGATGCTTTTTTGACTATGTAAGACTGTAATTGAGAATGCTAAATTCTCAGCTTTTCTAGTTATCACTTGTGAGACAGATTCCTCTCTCTCTCTCTCTCTCTCTCTCTCTCTCTCTCTCTCTCTCATCCTCTCTCTTCTATCTAACATTAGATTAATGCTTTCCTTCAGGCTTAACCTAGTCTTTAATGGCCCCATTTTCTTTGAACCTCTGATCTGTTGAGGCTTAATGATATTTCTTTTACTAATCTCTTGCCCCGTCCTACGTAATGCTTCATTCACAAAGACTTCAAGATCCCTCATTTTGGACACAGCTGGGATATGGATGGAGGGTTGGACATGTTGGTCCCTGGTTTTCACTGCGGGCATTAAGGGATAAACTGACGAGAGCAATGAATAGTGACTTATGGATGAAGACTACTTAATCTGTTGGCACTTAAGCTTGGGCAGATGCAGAAGAAGAAGCAAAGAGAACTGAGTGCTATTTGAAAGACTATTGCAAAATTTCACCTATGAAAAAACATGTACAATTTAAAAATGCTTTTAGACGACCATATTTTTACTGATGTATTGTATCCATTTCTAAAGTGAGAGTGTATGTTTCTAGTCTGGTCTCAGTTCATGGCCTTCTATAAAATATCTGCATTGAACGATTGAAAGAAGAATACAAGACTACAGGATTACATGTCATGTTTGACTGACATTATGTTTGATTGTGTAAATCACTGAGTAGTTGTCGATGATAATAATGATTTGAAGTTGGGCATGACACACGAGTAGTTTGCTGTTTCGGTCTTTTCTTGTGGTTGACATCCAGGATAACAGAAACACAACACAATCTAGTGATCACGATGGTTCAGGCCAGAAGAACAGAACAGAAAGAAAGAACAGAAAGATCTTAAGTGCTTCAGCGCGGTCAAACAGTTCTCTCGGGGGGGGGGGGGGGTTTGGATAAAGGAAGAAGACATTCCGTGATGTGGTCTGATATCAGCTTTAGCTTAATGGTTTCTTGTAATCAGGAAATGACTTCCAGTTACCACTGCTTCATCTGCCATTATTTTGTTCGTGCATGAGCACACATAGACACAAATATTTTCCTCTCACAGTTGTTTACGGCTTATCGGTGGAACAATCTGATGCTGGATGTCTTGTTCACTCACACTTTGGCTTTGGGTCAGATCCCTCTGTGTTCGTCAGAGTTATTTCTGGAAAAGCACGGCGGAGGGAACGAGTACAATGTTGGATAACCGCTCGTACAGCTCGTCCCTGCTGAGTTTATCCTAAGTGTCACCGGACGCAAGGCTAAATTTAGCAGGTCTGGGTCTTTTGATAATTCAGGGGAATTTGGTTTTTGAGCCTCTATTATGAAGCAGCGTATCACAGCTTCTCTCCCCCGTTCTCTCAGCAGCTCAAGTGCTGAGTTTTACAAAATGCTCTTTGCAAGACTGCTGCGAAGAAGAAGGAAGACAAAATGTGCAGAGTTTGCTGTGTGTCACTTAATGTCAAACCAAATGTCCCAGGAGCTAACATGAATACAGAAGAGAAACACAACCTCTCTCTCATCTTCTTCTCTCGTTTTAGCTTTCTACATCTCCTTGTCTACTCTTATCCTCCCCCCCCTCCCTTTCTCCTTCTCTCTCTCTCTCTCACACACACACACACACACCACATTTGTTATAGGGGCAAAAACATGCTTGCCTCATCATTTTTTATTGGTGTGCAAAGCCCTATTTCTGTAGTGAAATAAAGGACAGTCAAGCAGAATAGAGAATGCTCTGCTTCTGGTAGCACAGCGACCTACACATACCACTACTTTACTGGTGGATTCAGAGAGAGATCTCTGTGAAAGAGAGGAGGTCTCTGTGGCAGCACTAGGGACCACCCGGTCGCTGAACTTCCTACCTTTGGGAATCGGAGACATTTGATTTTAACAGAGCTGAAATAACAGCTCGGTGGGATCTGATGGATGACGCTGGATGATGGGAATTGTTGGGAAGATGTGCTGTCACTCTGTTCGCTTTTTCATGGATTTACTTTTTGAGATGTTTTAGCGTGGTCTTAATTTGAGACACCAGTGGACTTTACTATGTTGGTTTTAACGGGACAATGGACCTGCTGTGTGTATGGATATTGGCTCTGTTTTTTCCCCTGTTAAGATGTTTTGAAGATCCCTGAGAAATTATGACAGAGTTCTACCTGGTACAGTACATTTTTGGCATTTGTATGTGCTTTTGTTCTCTTGTATGCCTAATAATTAACAGTTTAATACCGCTATGTCCGTGGCTGAAGTCTGACTTTAGGTACTCACATCCTTTCTCTTTTTCTCTGTTTCTTTGCTTTCTCCTCTCCAGTCTGACAGCAATGCCAGTTACCTGCGAGCAGCCCGGGCAGGAAACCTAGAAAAGGTCCTCGACTACCTCAAGTCTGGGGTTGAGATTAACATTTGCAATCAGGTATGTTTTCTCAGACACTTATTAAGAAACTAAAATGTTCTTGCGAGTGTCTGTCCTCCTTGGGGTATCGAACAATCTTAAGTTATTCTTTTCTGCACACATAAACATGCTATCACCATACTGCTGCATCAGCCAAATTTTTGAATTGAGGGCTCAAGGGCTCAACTGAACAAGCAGTTTCACCCTCTAGATGAAATATTTTATCCTTTTTACCGTTATCATAGTATATAATTGTGCAAGAGCTACACAGACTGCACTAAATGTGTTCCTTTCTCAGAATGGTCTGAACGCTCTCCATCTAGCCTCTAAAGAGGGGCATGTCGAGGTTGTTGCTGAGCTGCTGAAGCTGGAAGCAGATGTGGATTCAGCCACAAAGGTAAGGCCCACCCCATCACCGATCGCAGCTCAGCTGATGTTACGGAGGGCTATATTTGGATCCAGAGACAAAACATGGCTGCACTTTGCTACAGTGCTACTACTGTGATACTGCAATCCATTGCAAGTCGGAAGTCAATAATTCCGTGTAGGTATTACCCACTTACAATCTAAATGCGTCTCAGTGCATCTGTTCAGGAAAACAAGAACGCCCGCAGCAAACTGATGTTTCTATGAAAGAGTCTCAGCATCTGCAGAGGACCTACATCAATTTCCACAACAGAGAGAAGAACTGTATAAAGTAACCATCTTTAAATTAAAAACTAGAGAATCCTGGGGAGAAATACTTCTGTTAATCCAATTTAAGACATTTCAAGGATCCACAGGAACCCTGTTGTAATAGACAGGAGGATTAAACTACTACTGCATGCTGGCAAAGAAGCACAAATCAACTGAATGGAAATGGCAATTACAATGTTGTTACGGCGCACATTTCACGGCACAAACGCCCCATAAAACACTACACAAAGTAGAAAATGATGAAAAAAGGTAATTCAATGTGGAATTCCGACTTGCACTTTTTCATATCGTAGGTTGACAATGGCTTGCAGCATAAGTGTGCAGCCTTCGTTTAGAGTTTAATTTTGGATCAATAATTAATGATCCCTGTGGAAAATAAGATATATGTCAGATTGAAGCATTGGGAGTTCAGTATAATTTCCACAGTGGAATGTATTAAATACATGTAATAAAGAACAGCAGAAGTGTTGTATTTGATGTACTGTAATACAGTATTATTCATCAGGAGAGGGTCTCTTCCTTTGAAGCATCGTTACTCCAATGCCAAAAGGAGTTGAGATAGAGAGTCACTCAAAACATTATTCAGATTTGAGCCCAGAAGGCGTTCACTCCCATTTAGTCGTCTGGTTCAGCCTCTCTGCCACAGGCCACGTGCCTAGTGAGACATAAACAGAGGACACAATGAAATATTTAAGATCAAGGAGAAAATCTCCCCAATTAAAGCCTCTCTCTGTTGTGACCCTGAGGATGCTGAGGGATTAGTTTGAGATCTTGGGAATCCACTGCCTGCCCCAACGCCTATCAGTTTCTATTTTATACGGCCGATGGAGACAATTAGGAAGGCAGTGCTATCTAGGATACCTAGATTTAGGAACACAAAGTGTTTTAGCATTTAGGCTCTGTGGGTGTTTAATGCTAAAGTTAATTGTGTGTCCGCCCCTCTTATGTTGTGCTGCTCTTGTTGCGGAAGAGTAAAACAATAGGCCGTGTCCTCGGTTCATTAGCCTCTTGGCACCTCAATAACAAATGCTATTCTTGAGAAGCTTACAATGTTGAGACTGTCAGAGAGATGCTGACTTAACTTTATTTACAATTTCTGGGGCTGTAGTTTGTGTTTTACTGGACTGAAAATGTTATAAATGTCTGTCACTTGAGGCAGCATCAGTTTTTGCTGAATACTACAAGTTTGAAAATGAGAAAAAATGAGAAAAATTGGGGGTGTGTGAGTTAGAAAGAAGTGATCTCTGTAGCCCGCTCCTAATCTCTGCTTAAGGCTAACGGCTCAAGGCTACATTAGCTGCTACTAGCATAACAAACCTGAATCTCGGAGCAAACTGTCTGTGATCAAGTTGCAAGTTATTGCATTATATTGCATTTTTTACACTTAAGATGATGACATTGTGTCCAATGTGTAGAGGCATTTACATTTTATAATCATATTTGCTATCAAAGGCTCAGATAATTACCATTTTCCAAAGAATATACACAACAGTAAAGATGCTGTGGGAACAAATCTAGATCAAGCAGCTATAATAAAACATAATCAGTGAACTCAAACATAACATAGTAACACAATTTAAATTTATAGTTCAGATCATAAGCTAATCGAACAATTGCTTTTACTGTTTTGTATTCCAGAAAAGCCTTTAGACTCAGTATAGCACACACACTCTAGTCTTCAGCTACATTATATACCAACCAGCCTCTCAGTCTCTTTGTTAATTTGCCCAACTATCTAACTTGCTACAGAATACAGTACATGTGACAGATGATCACTATTGTGTAACAGCACTTGTCGAATAACAGAGCCCAGTATCACGCGGCCAGGAGAAAGGCTGGGGGTCGAATCTGCCTTCACAAGGATCCGTACCGGTTCATAGAACGCCTCCTGTAGTGTTATTTATGGCCGAGGCTCAAGGGGAGCTCGTTTATGTGTGGGACGCGGAGCATCGGAAGTGACACATTGTTGGCAGAGCAGGTATGGGGATGCCAGAGCTGGAATGACAGCAGTACAAAAGTGTGATTGGCGTAGGGGGGATTCACTGGTGCACATGGAGACTGACATGGATATATACAGACACACATACACACACACACACAAGCGACACGATTGGACAGGTGGGGCAGAGCTTAACACGCATTCCTTTGGCTGTTCCATGCTATCCAGAAAGGAAACACTGCTCTGCACATAGCTTCGCTGGCTGGCCAAACGGAAGTCGTCAAAGAGCTAGTCACAAATGGAGCCAATGTCAACTCACAATCACAGGTGGGACACACTCAACACACACACACACACACACATGCAACAATGTCATAATGACAGTGAGGTCCCGTTGGTCTACATTTAGGACCTGAAACAACTTAAGTGTAATTAAAATTCACACATTTGTTTTGTGATATGGCATCGTGAAGTCAATGACACTGAGGGGAATCACTCAGTGGAAAGATCCTCGCTGACACAATCTGGCATCACGCCAACTAGGCCTCTGCCTCTCCAGGAAACTGATGTCCTTGCATTTTAAATTAAACTATCATATCAAGGTGAGAAGAAAGATTACAAGCACCTTCTTTCTCTCTGCTCTGATCAAACCCAATAGAGTTGTAACAGCAACGCAATAATCTTTCAGACTTTACCTGAACATTTTGTTTTGTGTCTGGGTTTGTATCATTTTTAATTACATTTCATTTGATGTTACAAGTGTCCTCATCTAAGGCATATTGGGACATTTTGCATTGCTTTCAGTGTAATGTCACAAAGAAAAGATCAACAAGAAAGGACACATTTATCTCTTTGAGTGGCAGCAAAGTATGTTCTAAGCCTGTATGTAAACATGTGTGTCCAGAATGGCTTCACTCCTCTGTACATGGCCGCCCAGGAGAATCACCTGGAGGTGGTACGGTTCCTTCTGGAGCACAGCGCTAGCCAGAGTATGGCCACTGAGGTACTGTACACCCACTTGTGTGTATGTGTGTGTGTTTGTTATCGTGTGTGTACGTGTGCCAGTCCTGTGTCCACCTCTCTATACCGTTACAGTAAGTCTCCATGCATTTTCTCTGCCTCGGTCATGTGTGGTCTTTACATCTGTTGTACTAACCACCTTCATCTCCTCTCTTTCCTCCCCTTCCTCCTTTTATGATCCCGACCCCACTCACTCTGCATCTGCCTTTGTCTCCGTCTGTTTCCACTCTTCCTTTGTCTCGGTGTCCTTTCTGTCTCACATTCCCACTGTGTCTACCTCACTGTCTTTCCACCATCCTCCTCTGCCTGCTCCTTCTCCTCTTCCCCTCCTCAACTCCTCATGAGGGACTAGGCAGAGCGTCATTGATTGGTAGTGTATGGTGGTGGAGGCAGAGTGACCTTGAGTGGGTCACAGATGAGGTCCGCTCCGCTCGCTGCCTCTCCTCCACGGCTGCTGCTGCTGTTACTGCTCTGATTTACGTTGCTCAGCCTGTGGAACCCGTACACACACTTACCAGTCCCCACACGTACACACACACACACACACACACACACATACACACACGCACACAAGCACATGCAGACAAATAGCTGTTGGAGCTAATGGAATACCCAAGCCCGTCTACAGTGCACTAGCTTACATCTACGGGCTACATGGTTGAACACGGGATGCTCTTCAGGACATGTATGCACATAGAATATGTTTGCACATGTGCACACACACCAATCTGCACACGTGAACATGATATATATATTCAGGCACACCTACACGTACACAAATACTTACTGCACACACACACACACACACACACACATTGAAGTGTGTAGAAACGCACTGCTGTGGCAGGGAGCCTCCAGCTGAATTATGCAGCATGAGAGTAATGTGTGTAGGAGATAGATGTGAGCCTTTTCCACCCCAGCATCTCATTATGTAACTTACATCAGTGTCCTATATGGTGAGAAGGCTTGAGAATACACAGAAAGTGTACAGTAATCTCTACATCTATTTGACAAATGGGCTATTATGTTATGATTTACTATCCTACATGTTCCAGGAAGATCAGACTGTCTAAAGGTTAAACTTTCTATCTTGAGTTTCCAGATGATTCTTTTTCCTCAGAGAGAAGATATTTGATTGTGGCAACGTAAATATAGAAAATGTAACCTTCAGGTACAATCATAAAGTAATTTCTGGATTGTTTCTGAATAAAATTTTTACACAAATACAAAATGTTTGCAGTTTGATTTGATGGAGAATTAGGAAACATTTTACCGTTGCGCTCATGTTTCCCATAACTATCTTTTTCTTGACATTTTTGCTAAACAAAAATTAAGTTCTATGTAGTTCTCAGACTAAAGTACCATTTGTACACTACAAAGAAGATCTTCTAAAACAAAAGATAACGTGCTGGAATTCATTGGACCATTAATAACCTTTTAAATGTCTATAGGACTCAGGGGTCTTGCTTTGCTGTCCTCTCTGCCTGCAGCAAAATGATAATTCAGTCCGTCCATGCAGTCACACTAACCACCTCGTATCAGCCCCGTCACCGGTAATGCATTGCGGCGCCCCTCCAGCCCCAGTGACTCCTCTCTCTCTCTCCTCACACGCAGGATGGCTTCACTCCTCTGGCGGTGGCCCTCCAGCAGGGCCATGACCAGGTGGTCTCCTTGCTGCTGGAGAACGATACAAAGGGCAAGGTACGCCTGCCTGCCCTGCACATCGCTGCCCGCAAGGATGACACCAAGGCCGCGGCCCTGCTCCTGCAGAACGACCACAACGCAGATGTTGAGTCCAAGGTGAGTGACGACGCTGATGCAGCCAGGTAGTGGATCTTCAGTTGATTGTTTCTTTTCTTTCTTTTTTTTTATCTCTGATTATTTGATTGTTTAATTGTTGTTTAAATCTTTGGTTTACAAAGCCAGTTTTTATTTCCTTGCTGACTTTTTCTCTTCTTCGTTCTTGGTTAAATTTGCTTTTGAATATCATTTTGGCAGAAAGGGGAGAGATGCAGAAGTACATTTCTTTGTTTGTATTCATTAAATCACATTATTGATCAGAATAACAGTCAATGTATATACAAAGTTTCAGATGACAGAAACAGGAATTTGTGAATGTACTTCATGATCGTGCTGGAAAAGGATTCTGGTTTGAGAATGTCTTTCTCAAATTTAAAATCATAGATAACAGTACTTTTTTGCCATAAATTGTTTTGCTTCTCCCCTCTCTGTGCTCCTCCACTTCATGTCAGTGGAGGACCTTTTCTGTTCTTTTGCTCACTAACTGCCCATTCTCTCCTCTCCTTGGCTGACTCTGTAGATGATGGTGAATAGAACAACAGAGGTACACCTCTACTCTGTACATTACGTAGTCTCTCCATTGCAGCTCATGAAAAACTCTGAAAAACCAAACAAACACTTCAGTGCCCCTGACTTGATGCAGTAGTGTTTCTGCAGCCCTTTGTCGTCGTCCCCTCAGTCTCATCTTCCTCTCCATCTATTCATTCATGTAGTGGATACCTCTAGTCATTGAGAAAGTCAGAGTAAAAGCGCATGTTTTACTAATACTGATTGAGTAAGTCCTGAGGCTGGAGGCTTGGGTATCAAGCTGATTCTAATGGTTTCATGGTGTCCAAAGCTTCGGCTGTTATTTTTCCCAAATTCATTGTGACTGTTGACAAAATGTTGTCCCAATGTGTCCTGACACAGTCCTTCCATGAAACCGATTAACATGATAACCAGTGTTAGCATGAAAATTGGTTAGCATTCATTGAAAAGCAGCGGTTTGTACATAACCTGCATGGCAACCCAAACCCCCATTAAGCCGTAAAGGAACCCAGCCTTCTAGCAACAGACAGTTAGTCTAATTAGTTTACTACACTCTATTGATTTTAGATCGTCAAATCTAATCCTCAACCTTTGCATCTAAAGCATTTTGCATGGGACCAAAGCAACAAGCTACCTCAACACTGCTTGTATGGTAACAAGGCCCCCTTCGTCACACCAAAGTCAGGTGCCCACCCTCTGTGTGTGCCTGTTTTGGTTGGCATTGTGTCTGGCTTTGGCAGACTGGAAAGTTATCTGATGTGATTCATCCAGAAAATGGCTTTGTGATCTGAGGCTCCTGCATCGTGGTGAAAATATTTACATAGCACTCTGATGGAAGATGGAAAAAAGTCAACGACTGACTATAAAAAGATGGGTTTTTGTGGTTCATTTTAATTTTTGGTTAACTTACTTTTTTAATAGGATTTTCTTGAGTGTAAGAATATATTTTGAGATTATTTAAAGTCGTAGTGTTTTGGGTTAGGGTTTCTAAGACACCAGATATCAGCAGAGTGGATACACATGTCTGAGACACCTGCTCTCCTTGGGATTATTGTTTTTTTGAAATTGGGATGCCAATGATTGGATAGCTTAATGTGAGATTCATTTACTTATTGGACAGATTGTTTCCAGTGTCCTTCTGTTGCTTTCACAGCTGTTGCCCACTAAGCCAGGGGTTTTGCCGGGGGAAATTACCTTCATATAAGATGGTAACGAATGGACATTAGGTTCATCTGCAGGACAATTTTTTACACTCTAAAAGTATCAGGATGTTGTAAAGGAGATGATCTAGATTACCGGTAAATAACTGGAGTTGTATTTAACACATAAGCCTATATAGTTTTACTTGACTTTGCCCAGTGTGATCATGAAAGCGCATAGAAGCCCATATGGTATACTGAATCTAAACCCCTCTCGTTGCCAGTATACCATTGGCTCCATGTTCGATGCTTCGATTAAACGACTTTCTCTGCCACTGTGGGGAAAGTCAGGTGTTAGTGTAACAGTGTATAGCAGTGTGTGTCCTCCTCTGTCAACAGTAGGCCTGTGTAGGCTGCTGTAAAGCTCCAGGTCTGTACAGCACATGTGTGGTGGTTTCATAGTTTGTAACGTAATGTGTGTGCCTGTCTGTTTGCACGTGTGTGTTGTTCGCCTTTCTCCGATCCACCAGAGTGGTTTCACCCCCCTCCACATCGCGGCTCACTATGGCAACATTAACGTGGCCACGCTTCTGCTGAACAGAGGAGCTGCTGTGGACTTCATGGCTCGGGTGAGTTTATTCTGCCCTCTGCTGTTTGGGAGGGGTACAACCAGCATAAAAGGTAAACAGGTGTGAAGGTGGAGATAGGCTGCATATGCTGAACACAGTGATCCTGTACAGATGTGGAACAGTGGTTTAGTTTATTATTGAGCAGTCCCTCAATGCTCCTTCAGAGGGCAGCTGTTTGGTATCTTATGTTGCCCGACAGGGTTAAATGATGAGGTAGATTATTCTGGATAAAATTTGGATTCTGGAAATTTTGTTAAAGGATGGCAAATCCACCTGAGATTGACTTTAAAATGAGTTCAAGATATTCATGAATATAAAGACATGGAAGGGATTTGAGTATGATGTGTTGTTGAAAAATTTGGTACAGAATTTGCCGCTTTTTTATAAAAAAATGGAGATGATGGTGAAGCTGTTTTGTATACTTACTGTCTATGGTGATCTACGAGTCACACGATCAGACTGATTTTTTTGTGGATAAAAAATGACAGGGTGTGCAAAGTGTTTTGATTTTGATGGACTTTGAGGTGCTCACTCACATCTGCACCTTGCTGTGTGTGCATTCTCAAAGTTACACACTGTGTTCATAATATGTGCTTCACTCTTGCTTAAATAATTAAGCTTTTTATAATAGGCAGAGTAGGATTACTTTTTATTTACTGTGCTATTTACATTTTAATGCAAGAAAGGGTGCCGTTAAAAATGTGTTTGTTTCCACATTATTAGACATTAGCTAAGCAGAGTCAACAGTGACCCGTAATTATATGAGCTAGTGTGTGACGGAGTGTTTGTGTTTGTGCTGCTTTTTGACACTGATTACAGGTTCAGGTCTAAAGTGTCATTCTACAGCAGTGGAGATAAATTAAACAATCACGCTGTTTTACAGCTGTTGGCTTTATAATAAAAGCCTATGCGCCCTTAATAAGCAGAGCGTATAGGTTTGTATTACAACTTAAAATAAAAGATTACATGTTATATATCTAATGAATACATTCAATTTAATTGTAGACTTTTAAATGCCAGTGCATGATTTTGTGCAGATAATAAACCATTACATTTAATTAAATCCTCTTTGTTGTTTAGAATGACATCACACCGCTTCATGTGGCTTCAAAAAGGGGCAACAGCAACATGGTCAAGTTGTTGCTGGACAGAGGGTCCAAAATTGATGCAAAGACCAAGGTGAGATTAATTCTCCTCAGAAAGCTCAAAGACATTCAGAAGCCCATGAGGCTGATTTTTTTTACTCTTCTGTGATTTATTAACACTTGAGCTGTCTTTCTTGTCTTCCAGGATGGTCTGACACCTCTTCACTGTGGGGCGAGGAGCGGGCACGAGCAAGTGGTAGAGATCCTACTAGACCGAGGAGCTCCTTTCCTCTCCAAGACCAAGGTAGCTACTGGGACGATCAATTTAGAAGGCGCTGCTTAGCTCAGAATAGGAAAGGGAACAAATTCATGTCACATGTTTGTTTTTCTCTGACTGTTATAAAACAGAATAGATCACACTTCACTTGAAACAGGGTACACATTGCTAATAACTATGTAATACAGATGTTTGTATAAACTAGCTTTCCTCAGCACACAGAGCTATTTGACATCTAACCAATCAGATAGCAGGTCTGTTGTTGTTGCTGTAGTGTTGTCGTATTGTCTCCATAAGGTCTGTGCGACCTCTCCAGAACAGCCTGCCTCCTCTGCGTAGCCCCACAGTTTGACCGCGCAGGACGACCAGTGTAACAAAATAGACATTGTTGTAATGGCCTCGTTATAACAATGCTTCTGTAACCTTCTCAACAACTTCCTACACAGTCTGTCTGTGCAGCGCTTGGCCACGTCCTAACTTACTGTGTCTGTCTGTCCATTTGTCTATGTGTCCGTCTGCATGTGCGTTTGTCGCTGTCTCTCTGTTTGTCTCTTTCTCTGTCTGCCTTTCTCTTTCTCTCCCCCTCCTCTCTGTCTTTACCTCTCTTCCCCCCCCCCCCCACTATAGAACGGGCTATCACCGCTCCACATGGCCACTCAGGGGGACCACCTCAACTGCGTCCAGCTACTGCTCCAGCACGACGTGCCGGTGGACGACGTCACCAACGATTACCTGACGGCGCTGCACGTTGCCGCCCACTGTGGTCACTACAAGGTGGCCAAGCTCATCGTGGACAAGAAGGCCAACCCAAACGCCAAGGCTCTGGTAGGGATTAAGGGGTCTATTAAAACTACTAAACATTCAGTGTGTCCTACAAAATGTTTTGCTTGGCAAAAAAAACGGAATTATCTTTCATGAAGAATAATGAATTCAATTGATACAGGAAATGACAAAAATAAATATTTGAATGCTATTTTACAATTGCATTATGCAGTTTTGTGTTATAGCTAAATGAGCCAGCCATCAGGCTTTACTGCTGCACTTACTGTATGTGATGGTTTGAAAGGAGAATGAGACACTAAGGGGTACAACGTTTTCTAAAAAATAATTAATTTCAAATTCAAGAAGGCATTCATTCATAATTTGAGAAGAAGTAGAAGAATTAAGAGAGAAAAGGTTTCTTTGTCACCTTTGTGGTTTGCAACTAACATTCTCTTTACCACCCATTTACTTTCTAGCAAATAAAAGCAGTCAGTCATAGATATCTTGTGACTGTGGAGAGATCATCCCTTGTGTGAGTGTGAGCTTCACACCAAGACTTTTTTGTCTTTCTGTGTGCAGAACGGTTTCACTCCGCTTCACATCGCCTGCAAGAAGAACAGAGTAAAAGTAATGGAGCTGTTGCTTAAACATGGAGCCTCTATCCAGGCTGTCACTGAGGTACTGAGCACTATTTTCTGCTTGACTCTACCTGTGAAGTGGTTTCTTCAAACTGCGCTGACTTTTAACTATTCTAAGCTGCACTATTTTATACATTGTGACTTGCTTTAATAGAGCTTGTCTTTGTTTGGACTTGTTTTGCCTACAGTCTGGCCTAACGCCCAT
This sequence comes from Anarrhichthys ocellatus, assembly GCF_004355925.1. Taxonomy (NCBI): domain Eukaryota; kingdom Metazoa; phylum Chordata; class Actinopteri; order Perciformes; family Anarhichadidae; genus Anarrhichthys; species Anarrhichthys ocellatus. Next base: position 6,465,774 of record NW_022280033.1, on the reverse strand, counting down.
CCATGTGGCAGCCTTCATGGGCCATGAGAACATTGTCCATGCACTGACACACCACGGAGCCTCACCTAACACGACCAATGTAGTGAGTGGATGAATTTATAATGTACTGTTACATGTTACATGTTTCTATTAAGTCCCACATCATCGCATGTGAAAAGCTCCCACTGAAAACCGTTTTCCATGTTTCTTCCAGCGAGGAGAGACATCTCTCCACATGGCAGCCAGGGCAGGTCAGGCAGACGTGGTCCGATACCTGCTCAAGAACGGAGCCAAGGTGGAGACCAAGTCCAAGGTGAGAACACTGAGCCTCGTTATCAATCACTGTGTCGGGGAGAGAAACAAAATGAAACAAAACAAGGATAAAATACTGGGCCAAATGTCACTTTCTTCTTCTCCGCAGGACGACCAGACAGCGTTGCACATCTCCAGTCGGCTGGGGAAGGTCGACATTGTCCAACAGCTGCTGCAGTGCGGCGCCTCTGCCAACGCCGCCACCACCTCAGGCTACACCCCCCTTCACCTGGCTGCCCGCGAAGGACACCAAGACGTTGCTGTGATGCTGCTGGAGAACGGAGCCTCGCTCTCCTCCTCGACTAAGGTGGGTCCGATAGAGGGTCGTCATAACGTCATGGAGTTGGATGTCTCGATTTCTTCCACACACACACACACACACATCTGAAGAACCAAGCATCACAGAACAGATCAGCTTCATTATTTCAGTGCCGTGTCTCTCCACTAGTGGGCACCAGTTTCCAATAGTCTCCATGATGCTCATCTAATTATGTTCATCAGTCAGAGTTTGTTGCTGCTGAAATATTCTGTCACAACAAAAGCATTCATGGAGACCAAAAACCAGCGTATATACAAGGCTCAAACATGTTAAGTTCTGTCACATAGAGGAGTCACTTGAATTTTTTAGTGCTCACATTCAGGTCAGTGGCAGTATTAGTGTTGACCCACTAATGTAAGACAGCACTTAAGTGCTTAAGTGCATATAGGTGCAGCCCAACATGGACGGATGATGTCAGTTTTTGGTGGTGCTGGTTTCACATGTGACTAATTGCACGGATCAAGGTCAAAAAGAGATTTAGAGTAGACTTCGTGGAATTGGTTTGTGCATGTGTGTGATTGTATGTTGCAGTGGGCTGTCTTTGAAGGTGACCTCCGTCAGTGGAACAGATTAATGAACGTTAAACCCCATGGTGCCAGCGTTCTCTAACACACACACACACACACACACACACACACACACACACACATCTTTTGGGACTTCACTTGTATCAGCTGTTCGACAGTTGTTCGTCACACGAACCTTGGAACAGAGGGGTTGTGGGATGGAAACCATGAATTGACCCATTTGTGATGCTTATGAAACAAATTTATCGTTAAAGTGCCCGCATTTGAAAACATTTAAAACGTCTTCTCTATGACCCTTTACCGTATGAGCTGTAAGAATATTAACCAATCACACAAATGAGGTCATGTGTTTCAGAGCGTGGAATGGGAATCTGTGGGAGTCACATTGCTCAGGAAAATATGACCTAATGTCTTAAAATATCTTCACGCACACACAGGAAGGAAGCCAGGATTAACATGATCACATTATTCAACAGACATTTATAGATCTGGAATACACAAGGAAATAGGGGCCTTTGCCTTAGTTTCTCAGGGTATCACATACCTTATTGTTAAAACTAACTTAGTAATGCACAGATAACACTCATTTATAGATCATAGCAACGAATATTGCAGGTCAACAATGCCTTTGAAGGATAATATCAGGGGTCTAATTTCATCCAAAGAAAAAACCTTCATGCAAAAACATTGTAGCTAAAATACATATTCCTTTTAGGATGAAACGGTGTGTTTTTAATTGGTTGTTAAACGCTACATTCTATCAGTTTGAGAACAAACTAATTATTTGTTGCAGTGAGTTCATGTCAGTAGACATGTTTCGGGTACAAAACCTTTATTTCCTAAGTTTTTAAGTCAAAGTGGACACTGAACTTAACCATCCAGATAAGCTATTTACAACTATGTGAGAAACTATGTTGTTATGAAGAAGAGCTTCACCCAGGCCAGCAAAGGCTGACCCAAAACAAAGTAAATATTCACTTCCTGTTTATATATCCGTCTCTGCTCCTCCTCTCCATCCTCTCTTTCCACTGTCTTTCATTTTGTTGATGTATTTCATTCTGTGTTCAGCAGAAAGGGTTCAGTCCCCTGCATGTGGCAGCAAAGTACGGAAAGATGGAGGTAGCCAGTCTCCTCCTACAGAAGAGAGCTCCGCCTGATGCTGCTGGAAAGGTGAGATGTCTTTAAAGAGAGGAGAGGCTTAGTGCTTCCTCTAGCTGCTGCTTCCAGATTACAGCATGAAGTTTTTCCTCTAAACTGTCTGCTGCACTAACTATCTTTCATCAGTTTGATGTCCATCTCCCTTCATGTCTTTACATTCTGTTGGTTTGGTGCTTTCATTTTACTTATAGGCGTGTTTGTGCCTGTGTGTGTTCAACTTCTAACCTGGTGATGTGTTGCATGGGTCTGTGTGTGTGTGTGTGTGTGTGTGTGTGTGTGTGTGTGTGTGCGTGTGCGTGTGCGTGTGTGTGGGTGTTTTAGAGTGGGCTAACTCCACTGCATGTAGCCGCTCACTACGATAATCAGAGAGTAGCACTGCTGCTGCTGGATCAGGGAGCTTCCCCACACGCTGCCGCCAAGGTATCCACACAAACACACATCAACACATGTACTGCAATGAATTCATCTGGCTTGTGCCCTCAGCTCCATCTCAGACCATTAACAATGTTCTGTATGTAATGTATGAAGATCTAATCCTCACCCATCTTCTCCCATTCCGTCCGGTCTAGTCTTTGACGTTGTGAGTGAATGTGCGGCTTTTTATCTGAGCTCTGCAAAGTCTTTGAAATCACTCAACGAGCCAGCACTTACTTATTTATTTGGTGTTACCAATAAATAGAGGAAAAAAAGAAAAAAAGTTACTGCTCTTGCAGAAACGTCTGACAGACACAAACACACATGGTCGGTGACATATGGTCAAGTTGTGGCGTGTCTCCTGCTAGGCTTTGGCAGTCTGTCTAAAGTATGAGCAGAATGGCAGAACTGCCAACCAAAATTATGGCAGGAAGTGCCTGATTTTTGGCTGGACTGTCAACTGCAAGAGGAGACAAAAGCTTGTTAAGCTAGTTTATCCTTGCTTTCTGTCTTCTCTTTTTGTCACTGTCTCCTGCTAGCTCTCTCTCTCTCTCTGAATCTGTATCTGTCTCTTTTTATTCCTTCGTTCCTCCCACACTCTTAGTCATTAGTTTCTCCTTCTATAAATTGTGTTTAATTCGGCTTTGTGCTAAAGTTGGTGTGCTTGTTGTAATTTAAGGGCTTTTGGAAAGGGATCAATCCTTTCTTCACTAAGAATTGTCTAGAAGCGTCTACACACTCAGATGCGAGGAGTGCATGATCACAGACTTGTAGCAGAAGCGTGGTGCATGCGTCGCATCTCTGTACTAAAGACAGAATGATCTGACATTGTGAAATTACAAAAACACTGAGCATAACAAGCCAATTTTTATTACAATATAATAGATACAATAATCCATTAAAGTAAGAGAAGAGCTCAGTCCAGCCTCCTAACCCCTGCATCTCTTTGACCTGCCTCAGAATGGCTACACGCCGCTCCACATCGCTGCCAAAAAGAACCAAATGGACATTGGGACCACGCTGCTGGAGTACGGCGCCGACACCAACGCAGTGACGCGACAAGGCATCAGCCCCATTCACCTAGCAGCTCAGGAGGGCAGCGTGGACCTGGTGTCCCTGCTGCTGACCAAGAACGCTAACGTCAACATGTGCAATAAGGTAAAATCAGTGACAGAGCTACAGTATGTAACCAGCTACTAGACAACAATCCTAGATACTACCCCTTGCTGTTATCACCTTAATCACCATTTTTAGAATATAGTTAAAGACACTGTCGACCACTGGATTCCAGCATCTTGTTTACTGAGAGAGATAGCATATTTCAGTCTTATGTGCTTCCACCATAACACATTTATTTTGTGTATTCACACGTGTTTCTATCCTCATACCCAGAGCGGACTTACACCACTCCACTTGGCAGCCCAGGAGGACAAGGTTAATGTGGCAGAAGTCCTTCTCAACCACGGGGCTGATGTCAACCCACAAACGAAGGTAAAGGTTTCTCAGCTCGTATACCCACAAACACAAACACACACACACACGCACACACACACACACACACACACACACACACACACACACTGTAAATACACACACAGATAAGGGTCTTCAAATCGCTTTTTACAGTTGGGGTTTGATGCATAACCTTTCATTCACACACATCATTGACTCTATGATTGGCTTCGTGTTTTTCTCTGTAGTTTTAGTCTAGTCATGGCATCAGAAAAATACTCTGGCACACAGACACACACACACAGACACACACCCACACACACACACTTGGTCCGCAATCATCTCGGGTGATAGATAAATAAAGGATTGATACCTGAGAGGAAGGTGTTCATGTCTTTGTGGGGGCACACACTGCAGCA
>NW_022280033.1:6356257-6461184 GCF_004355925.1 Anarrhichthys ocellatus | reverse complement strand
GTGTGTGTGTGTGTGTGTGTGTGTGTGTGTGTGTGTGTGTGTGTGTGTATTTGTGCTGACAGGACACTTGTTTACAGCAAATAGGTTATTCACTCACTGATCTCATCCATTAGCATTATGCACTGTACTCATAACTCAACGAGGACGTGAAATATGATGCAGTTTTGAAGCTATATTTATAATCAAAGATGGCATGCTAAAAATAGTTTTTTTTCTTGCACAATTATTCAAAATTATTTTAAAAATGCACTGTTATACAAATAGTTCTTTCAGAAACTGTGACTTAAAAAGATGAGGCCGCCAGTCAGCATGCGTAGCTGTATTTTCCTCCCCTTTTCATCTCCTCGCCCTTTCATGTCTGTGTCTCTTCCTCATGCAGATGGGTTACACTCCGCTGCACGTGGCCTGTCACTATGGCAACGCAAAGATGGCAAACTTCCTGCTGCAGAACCACGCCAGAGCCAACAGCACAACCAAGGTAGAGAAACTCATGTTCGCCCACCTACACACACTCACACGCCCGGTCTTATGTTACTGTTTTTGTGTAGATCTTCTGTCACATTCAGATTTCATACAATTTGAATATGACTGTGCCTGTGTGTCTCTGTCTAGAACGGGTACACTCCTCTACACCAAGCAGCTCAGCAGGGCCACACCCACATCATCAACCTGCTGCTTCAGCGCGGGGCCATGGCCAACGAGCTCACCGTGGTCAGTGCACAAACACACAGACACGCACACACTCTACCAGAGCTGAAGCGTGATGAAATACTGAATGCTCTTTTGTGTTTTCTGTTGCGCCTCCCTGTGAATACCTTCCTGTTGCTCTCTCCCTGGTCAGAATGGGAACACTGCACTATCAATCGCCCGTCGTCTTGGATACATCTCTGTGGTGGACACTCTGAGGCCCGTGACGGATGAAAACCTGACCACCATGGTGAGGCTCTTGTCTCTCGGCATCTCGTATGATTAAATGCACACAAGCTCTAATCGCATCACCAATGAAGTTCGAGCTAATTTAAGTCTGATGAATATTTTTCTATAACTTGGAAACGGGTTGAATACAAGAGCCAGCCTATTACAATGAATTCATGTGACATTGAGGTTAATTAGAATCGTTGAAAAGTCGTTCTTGAGGTTTTTTTAGAACCCAGGCAAAGCGAGACCGAATATAAAAACATCTTAAAAGTGAGGATTCAACATCCTCAGTTATGCGTGTTTCATTACATTAACGAATCTCATACTTTGCATACACTTACTCATTCAAACATATTAAAGTAGTTCACTTTTTTAATTGATTTCCTATACTTTTCCGACAGCAACGGATTTTTATTCATTTCTAAACTGTATTAAAATCAACTTGAAACTATCATTGGAAAATCAATCTCAGCAACCACCAAAAAGCATTGCAATCAGGAGTTAGACGGCAAAAAAAACAAACTAAAACTTGGACGATCTGTGATAAATAGTACAATTCTAGATGTTTGTTGCGTTGAGAGGTTTTCTATTTGCTAAAACCTTCTAATATGCTTTAGAAAATGGTCTGGAGTATTTGTCCCTGTTGGACTAAAACATGTAAAACCTCCTTATTGAGCAGCTGTAGTGAACTGAGCTGGCAACAAACTGTAAATGCACTGATCGAATGAAACCTGCAAGTAAGTCAGTAAGTCACGCTGTGTCACATGTGGGAAGTTGTCCTGATTAAGAGAGAAAGAGGGCTTAGATTGGAGCTTAAAGTTTCTCCTCAAATAGCTCAGGTCACTAATAGCGATCTGTCCCACACACGTGTCTGGGAGAAGGGGGGGGAAGAGAGGCAGAATGATGACGGCAAGGTGACAGGAGTGAGAGTGGGGGGTGAGTGAAGAGACGGACAAAGAGGTCACTGAGGATCCTGCACAATCAGCAGCAAAGTGTATTAGTCGTAACTGTCTCTATGCACAGTGAAGTAACTTAAAGATCAAGGGTGATTCCCTACACCTTTGTGGGATTGATCTATTACTCACTGTGCAGAGGCCTCTGCTGTTGTTTTATGTCTCTGTTGAACCTACATTTGCAGCCTGGTCAGTTATGTGGAGTAAAATGGCCTTCAAACAAACTGTATTATTACTTCTTATAGTGACAGATGCCACGGCTAAGATTCAGTTGAATGTCCATATTAGGAAACATACGTGAAGGTCACACGTTGGAATGTAAATGATGAACTTGTCATTGACTGCCTACAGTTGTCTCCAAAGTATTTAAATTGTCAGGTGATATAACATTTTCAAGTATCAATAGGGAACTCAAATGATCATGTGGTATATTATATTCTTATATTCTTAAAAGTGTACTACATCATTGTAACTCATATTTTCCTTCTGGAACAGGTTTAAAGTTTCAGGGATTTATCCAGAAAAATAAAATATGTTTGAGAATTTTTTTTTATTTTGGCAAAACTGAATGTTTCAGTTGTCCATCTTTTTTCCACATTTACAGAGTGCATCAGAAAAACACAAAATCAATGTCCCAGAGACCATGAATGAGTTCCTCGACATGTCCGACGATGAAGGTATGTGAAGAATACTCAAATACTCAAAGAATACTTCAAATTACTGCTTCATTCTACTATGTTTCACACATTTAGTACTAAAATTACATTGATTAATACTTGCAAACCATTGCTGTGATTGTGTCACGATTTGATTACAAAAAAGCAATGTCAATACCCTGCATGAATTCCGTACACTTGTGACTGTGCTATGTGATGTCGTTTTCATTAACATGCGCATGTTTCACTGTATGTGTATTCAAATCACACAGTCCGGGCCAATGTGCCAGAAATTCTCAATGAGGAGTCTTTTTCAGATGTTGATGAAGGTATTTGTCACCGGTTTGCCTCCACCGTTCTGTTTGTTTGATTCGCTTTAACATAACACACTGCAGCAGAACTCACCTGTCTCATTGAACAGCTATAGCCGCCAAGCCTTTGCTGTACTACGCTTCAGCTTTGCTGTTCATCTTTAATAGAAAGTCTCCAGGCAAAATCTGAATAGACTCAACCAACAGCCAGAGCACACATACACTGTAACTGAATGCTGTGGTCATGCACTTTAGTTATTATGCAGTTTATGAATACTGTTGACGCAAAGATATTCTCATCCCACGAGCCAATAAGAGGGTCAGATAGCAGATATTCTACTTCTTTTGTTTTATTTACTGTCACTCTGCCATGATCAGACAAAGAATGAACTCTCAGCTGTTTCAATTTGTTCAAGAAAACCGTCAACAAACTTCAACATTTTTTTAGTTGTTTTAGCCTTGAATCTGTTCTTGGGTTTCTGGCAGGATTGAGTGTCCTGTTTCTTTTTCACAAACTGACACTGCCGATGTTATTTTCGCTGCAACTTGAAAACACGTGTTATTTTTAACTACTTGCACATCATCAGTCTCGTACTGCGTGATCGTCCTCATCAAAGACACTTTGTGAAGTGTCACCCGCTTGAAATCTCTTTGAAGGAGTTGCTGTGAAATAATGAAAACAAGGTCAATGTGACTCACTTTATGTTTTTATTCAGTTGAGACAGACTATGAAAAGGCCTGCATGCAGTCAATGAAACAATCGTGTCTCACTGTATGTAAACCCTAATAAATTACATAACAATAATGATATCATACCGGAATAGCTGCTGGAGCAGGGCAGGACCGGGTGCCACCGCCAGGTTTACAGAACAAGTCACATTGTTTCGGGCCGCCCACTTCAGTCGCCTGCCCTTTGTTTTGGAACCACAGAGCCAACAGGCCTGTAAAATTGATGAGCTTGTTCATGGGCTGTTGCTTAGGGGACAGTAGGAGGGGGGGTGTGGAGTTTCTATGTCAGGTGATACAGCTAGAATCAACAAGTTACATACTACACACGTATCAGGCGAAGAATGATGAGTTTGCGCCGTAGCTGCACAATGAAGATCCTCATTGGCGATACGATTCGATGTGTTATCGCTACCGCGCAGGAATTATAAATACGAGTCTCCATGGCCTCATGAAGTCCACATAAACTGTTTATACTGTGTGCATAATTCATCAGCATTGTAGTGGTGCAGCGCACACTTGAGATTCACTTTGACCAATGGAAAGCAGCACCACACCGGCTTCAGTGAGCTACTGCTTTCAGGCCTGCACTCCTTCATCTGTGTGTGTGTGCGTGTGTGTGTGTGTGTGTGTGTGTGTGTGTGTGTGTGTGTGTGTGTGTGGGAGTTAGGAAGTAAAGACTGTCCACATCTCTGTTTAATCCAAAAGCCAATCCTATTAAGCTGTAGGTGTAAAGGACTCTCCTGGTCTCTGGCTGTTGTGTGTGTGTGTGTGTGTGTGTGTGTGTGTGTGTGTGTGTGTGTGTGTGTGTGTGTGTGGCTTGCCTGTGCAATCACAATGCTCATGTCATGCTTTCTATAGACTACTACTTGTTGCCACTAATTGTACGGTCTTTAGAGATCAACTTAACTCCTTGTGCTCTTCTGTCTATAGTATTGAGTCGCACACTCCCTCACTGGCCCGAGAGGATATTATTACTACAGTTGGAGTTGTGTGTACTGAAGGTCTTTAACTGCCAGACACCTCTTGCATAAATGTTCTAAATGTACTTGTGCAAGTTTTAGTCATTGTGTGCAACATGTAGATGGAAGAGAAATGTTGCTCAAGAATTTAAAAAAAAGCAAAATGATGGTGGTTATTTCATCATTATTCTAGCCTCACTCCCAGCTTGACATGCAGCCAGACTTCCACCATAGAGGAAGAAAAAAACAGAAGTGTCCAGTGAGAGTTCTCCTCTTCTCTCCGTCACTGTCTCTTCTGCGGAGGTTCCCAAGCATTTGCTCAAACAACCGGTCAGCTGACTCTGCTCTCCACAGAAACAGTGCGGCCCCTTGTTGACTCTCTTCAGCCGGAGTTTGTTGTGGATGCTGGTGAGCCAAAGGGCGCACCGAGACTTTCTCTCTTTAAATCCCATCAGATGAGCTTTTTGAGCCGCCTGCAGGAGAATTAACCCCCGGCAGATGGCTTTGACTTCTACTCTTTCTTCACAGCGATGTGCACTTGTCAGCACTTAAAAAAAGCTTGAATTGTGTTTATTTGCGGAGAAAGATGCGGCAGAGATGTGCGCACCGGCGGCAAACGCGCAAGTTGGTCTGAGTGGAGTTAAGTGCGTGGGGAGAAGAGAGGGCAACATTTTCCATCAGCGCCAGAAGCACTGAATGGTCTACTTGATAGTCCTCGATCACCTCTCACTGGATTTACTGTTCATCCTGGGGACGTTTTTAAAATAGAAGTAACCCAGAGATATCAGAAGAGTTGTGATCAATATGGCTGAGTTGAACAAAGGTAAGTCGTTAGAGCATCAGATGAAGTTTAAATGTTCGTTCTTTGGTGTTTTGAAGGCTGCGGTGTAAAAAATAGAATAATAAAAAAACACATAAAACACAGAGGATCGACCGATAGACAGAACGTGGAGTGTCATGAGAACCGATGTGAAATTAGTCATTATTATTTCTTTGTTATTGGATGGTGAAGATTGAGAGATTAGAGAGAGTGAGGTTTAATGCGGTGACTTTGTAGGCTACCACAGATAATAGCCAACAATAGGAGGGGTGTGTGTGTGTGTGTGTGTGTGTGTGTGTGTGTGTGTGTGTGTGTGTGTGGACGTGTTGGGTGTGTGTGTGTGTGTGTGTGTGCGTGTGAGCTTGAATGGGACGGTGATATATTACAGCACCGGGGAGCCAATTGTCTCTCAGTTGTGTCAAGTCAGACAGAAACAGCTAGAAAAACACAGGAAGTTAGGTGATCAATTTAACCATCAGAATAAAAGCATCACATAAACCTAAAGAATTATGCAGCCTGTCTCGAATTCTAAATCCGTAATATTATGTTAGTTTGCTTTCAGCTTTCTTCTTGCGTTGATATCTAAGGTTTCGCATGATTAATGTTAGACTAAAGGTGCATGTAAAGCTGCAGGCTCATCATTTTTGCTCTGACATCCAAGCATGTTATGATACTGGGGGGAAAAAAACCCTCTAAATTTGCAGATATAACAGTTCCTTCCTCAATTAATGTCACTTGTATTTCACTGGAAACATATTGCAGTTTGTCTTTACTCTCATGTATATTGATTAATACTTCATTGTCTTCAGAATAGTTGAGGGTAGTTCTGGGATTAGGAAATTAAGATGATAAAGTGTACGCAGAGAGAAACTAAAGAATTTTCTTGAACTCTTGATTCAATGCATTGAACATAATGATATATTGTCAAAGTATTTGGCTGCACAGAGCCAGTACATATGACTTTTCTATAGGTCTATATTCCTGTTGTAGACAGTAGAAGCTGGTCATTTGAGTAATAACACAGAGGGATGTAAAGCAAACCCAATCGAAGCACATGAATGAACTTAACTTACAATTTTAATATTCCGTTGGGGACTTTATTTGGTCACGTGGTTCCGTGAGTTTTAAATAACAGGTGTTTTAGGCGAGGTTTGATGACCTAAAAATCTTTTCACCGACGGTTTTATTTTGAAATGTGACACCGGAAACGTCTACTTATTGTTGTCATCTAGCTTGACACTGGTGCTGGTGTCTGATCGGAGTGCGGCAGTATTGAAGGCAGGGGGAGGGGCTGCGGTGAAGGAGCACAGTGTTGCAGGCAGGACAGAGCCGGACATGAGGGAGAAGGGGAAACACAGTAGCCGCTCCGCCGGCTTCATTGACCGGCGTGTCATCGTCCACCGGTCCGCCGATCGAGGTGCGGTGCGGTTCTGCACATATATTCTGTGCATATATTCTCTGTTTATTGTGCTCATGCTTTTTGGTCGCTGTTAAACCCTCTGCGCTCCGTCTGTAGAGTGTTGTGAAAGGAGCTGCGTGTGGTTTTACAGGAGAGATCCAGATATACCGCAAAGTGGCTTTGCTGCTGCCTCTGATGGCATTTCTCCTCTAAAACATGATTATTGTTTAATTAACCTCTAAAACAGTCAATCATCGGTGCTGCTCAGTCCTCCAGCTTCATGTTGTTGTTGTTGTTGTTGTTGTTGTTGTTGTTGTGGTTGTGTCACAGCCAAATGAATAGACACAGTTGCAGTGGGCTATGCAGTTGCAGTGATGTATGTTGGGTTAAACAGCAAAGTGCTTTAGATGAATGATCCTCCTCTAAGTACCATGATCAAATAAGTGAGAGACTGATGTCGGCAGTGAGGGTTGTTGTTTTTCTTCCTGAGGTGCCGCATCGCCTCTATTTGCCCGGATTGGCTTATGAAGTTAATAGGAGGATTTTATGATATCATCCCCCCCCCCTCCCCCTACCAGGTGAGGATGCGTTGACCGGGGACACGGACAAATACCTGCGGCCTCAGGACCTCAAAGAGCTGGGGGATGACTCTCTCCCTCAGGAGGGGTACATGGGTTTCAGCATAGGAGCCCGCTCAGCCAGGTAAGCACCTGTCATTTATATTATGAATGTCACTGATGTTCTCTGGTGCAGTGCTGATAGCTATTTGGTCCAACTTGTCTGTAGAATATTGTGGCCAGGTTATGTCTGTATATCTGGTGTTGATAGTGTGGTTGCATCTACGCATCAGATATGGTGTTGTTGGACTGAAACAGATCATATAATGTACAGCCCCTCCAACACACTCACACACAGAAACTCAAACACAAACACACACACTGACACACAACAGAATAATGGAAATCGCTGGAGAAAGCAGCTGGAAAGTTGCCATCCAATGATTCAACCTGACAAAATGATTCAGCGTTTTATGTGGGCTCAGTCAAAGCCAGGCAAAGATTACAAATGGCCCATAGTGTAACACAAGAGATATAAGCTGTATCTTTGAACTGTGAGGCCTTTGATACTCTCCGGGAACAGCTGCTCATCGAGATTCGGCACAGGCCTAACGACAGTTTCAGATAGTGAACAAAGTATGGAGGGGAAAACTGTCAGGCTCCGGCGAAAACACATCGGCAGCACACAGGACAAGTGTTGTGCAGCCCCAGAGTGTATATTGTAGCCACACGGACAGATGGCTGATGTACTGTGATGGTTAGATTGATAAAAACAACAACACTAACTGTGACAGGAAGCTGCTAACACCAGAGGGTCGCTAGAAAAACATGGGCAACAGTGAATTAAATGGAGATATTCCACAAACAAGCACGTTTGACGAGCCCAACGGGTCGTTTACTGGAAAGACATTTGAAGTGAATTGTGTGAATTGTTGTTAGGAGTTCAAAATATCTAAATTATGATAGTTAAGAGGTTTGGGACCACATTTGAGGGTTTGAAAACTGCTGTTTTTTTTACTATTGTTGACAGTTTATTGGTATTTAAGGGTACTACAGAGAAATTATATTGGGAAAAATAATATCTCCATCTGCTCCAAATTAGAGCTACATACTTGAACTGATCCTTTATGCTGCTGCTTTTGTGTAATGCATATGAAGTAGAAGAATATTAAGCTAAAAAATGATTTTAAAATCGTTGAGAATTATTTCTTCGTGGGTAAAATGTTGTGAAATCTTGTATTTTATTGATCAACGAATGTATGATGAAGTTCTTTCCTTCTCCTTACTTTCTGTTTATGACATCGACATTGCACGGTTTGCTTTTTGAATGGGCTGCACACACACACACACACACACACACACACACAAACACTTAACTAGTAGCACACCACCATGCAAAAGCACAGCATCAATGTCGTATGGGGTAAAGAAATGAAAGCCACATCATGCTTGAATGTCTTCAAAATGCTTCGCTTTTCACTCTTCTATTTTGTTCTTTTCCTTGTTTTCCTGCACCGTGTCCCTCATTCTAGCCCTAGACTCAGGTAAGAACAGAGTAGTAGTCGTAGAAGTAGTAAGCATCATTAGTCGTGAATGGTGTGCCCTTCCCCTGTTTAACCCTGTTCAACCCTACACCCATTAAAACCACTAACCCAAACCATGACTCATCCATTGACCATCATCCAGTGTTGTCGTCATTCTGTTTGTGGTAACAGATTTGTCACTTTCTTGCTGTCACGTGTTGTATTTTTGAGATCGTCGCTCCATTTAAGCTGATCACCATCCATCATGTTTTCTAATCCGTCTTAAAAAAGAAAATGTTTTTGATGCAGGTGTGGAAAAGAGGCAATCGTTCTCGGAATGAGAGAATAAAAGCCACAATGTGTGTTGTTGTTTTTTTGCAGACGTTTCTTGGAATAATTCTACAACTTTTTGAGGTGGCTTGTTCTTAAGTGGCACTTATAATATATATATATATATATATATATATATATATAATTTTGTCGTGCCACTGGGTGTAACTTCCAGGGATCAAACACATCAGTTTCTTAATAATACGCCCCTTTTATCCCCTCTATTTACATGTGGAGTAATTGAAGATTTATTCAGGATTAACATGGATGTTAAATCACGGTTTGCAGAGATGGAAACTTAACGGCCTGATATTTCGCTGGAAATTTGCTCCAGCATTTAGAAATCATGGAGGACAGACACAGGCATCAAACACACACTGATGCATTTGCGCGCAACCGTCACGTGTACGCACAATGACACAAACGACTGTCCACACAGTTGCCTTCCTAAAAGCACAGGACCATTGGTGGTGCCAGGCCGAAAAAAAATCCAGTGATTTGGACAATATGAAGTGTAGTTTACCGCGAGCAAGACAGACTGATTAAAATGAATGGAGTGGTGTGGAAAGAGGAGTCTTCCATTGAGCGAACTGCTCGTTAAAACAGTCGAGTCTTAGTAACATCAGAGATGGTGGAGACAGAGGAAGAGATGAAGGGGACAGCGGTGGCATGACAAGCAGAAATAAATGACAGACAATAAAGAGGACAACCAAGATCATTAGAAGGCACAGAAGGACATTGAGAAGCTTAAGTGTTTAGGGAGGAGAGGAGGATGGACAGAATGAGAAAGAGGAGGAAGCTGTGAAGAACAAACAGAGTGTGGGGGGGGGGGGGGTAGCATAGTGCTGCCATGCCAGCGAGTCCATTCAGGCCATACAGAGTTGCTTGGTAACTTCGATGGTGGGGTAGGCAGGCTGTGCTGAATAAAGGGCTTCTCTCTGCGCTGAATAGTGTGCCCACTCAAACACGCTGAGCTCTGCATTCCCCCCCCCCTCGCTCACCCGGTCTCCCCCCTCCGCACACAGGACACATCAACACACACACACGTACAGTATACAAAATGAGGCTTTTGTCGGTGGGATCGTATCTCCTCGCAAGCCCCTCTTAGTGCAGAAACGCACACTCATCATAAACGCCGTTTGTATGCCCTTAACAAGTGCGCACAATTTAAATGTCTGTATCGTGATTGTGCGTCGGCTCTTCTGCTCTGATCTAAACCCTGTAGCAAAAAAACAGCACAGGACAAAAAAAAAGAAAACCCTGAAAGGAATCTACAGCACCGCATTGAGCCTGAGAGGCTGCAAAAACAGGCACACGTCACCGCGCACACAGCCATAAAGCAGACTGCAGCAGGACGGATAGAAGCGACCAGCTTCCCTTTTTATATCTCTGCTGCTCAGAAACGGGTCTAGGTCAGCTACTAATCTTAGAATAAAGCGGTGTCAGTCTTCAAGCTCGAGTCGTTTGAGACACTTTTGAGCAGATCCCGTCTCTTTTTTACTGTCTACGCAGGAAACGTGTCAGTGAGCTGCGCATACTCTCCCCAAATCTGTCATATTTCATCATTTAGACACACTTGGTGTCTGTGTTCATGATGCGCACCAAACCACACCTCTGAACAGCCGTCTGTGTTTTCTTTCAGTCTCTTCCTCTTCCGCTCTATCTCTCAATGCAAACAAACTGACCTCGCTCACATTTCCATCTCTGAATAACCTGCTGCAGTTTCTTATCTCTGTCAAACTGCGGGCTCTGAAGCCTCTCTCTCTCACTCTCTCGCTCTATTTTCCACTTATACCTTTTGGACTCTCTCTGTCCAGTAAGTAAAAGAGATCTGGTTCCCTGGAGGTTGCATGTAGTAATGGATTCCTTGCTTTTTGTTTTATGTCGTGTTCCCCTGCCCGTCACTTTTCACGCCGGGTTGCGTGGTAACATGTAGCCTCCGCTCCTTCAGTTCGGATAGGTCCAACACACTCAACCGGAGCTCCTATGCACGGGACAGCATGATGATCGAAGAGATTCTGGCGCCCACAAAGGACACGGTAAGATACATTTCTTGTCTTTCTTTTCTTGCCCTTTTCTCCTTCTCTCTGTATTTGTCCATTTTTTCCTTCCGTCGTATCTTTCGTGCTCTGTTTTTTCAGCTTCAGTGTCTCTTCTTCATCGAATTCCCTGGGGGTCTTTCTGTCAGTGGCCTGGTGAGAAAAAGCACGCTGGGTAGAATTAAATCAGGGTAGCTTTACTTGTGTTGCACAAAGGTCATAACAGAAGCAGCGTTGACGCCATGCTTTCTTTTGCCAAAGTGCTGAGGGAGAGTGTGTAGCACCTTGACGAAGAGTTTATTGAAACCTAAGGGCTTTGGGGAGGCCCCTCTTTGCTTCCTCACGGAAAAAACGCAGCCCTCTGCAGAGCTCGTCTAGCCGGTCCAGCGCTTGTTTTGGTGGTCAGGAGCAAAAACAGAAACTGTAACCTCTTCTCAGAAACAATATTAGGGACATAACCGACAGGTTCAATGACATCATTACCCAAGATCTCGAACTATACATGGCCAAAATATGCACTCTCTTCAACTCTCTTCTGTAACAAAAATAAGCAAATGTTTTGGACTTCCAACGGGCTTCCCATTACATTGGTATCATATCAAACTGAAAATATACATGAGATCAAATCATTTTTTCCTCCACGGTGGTCCGTTCATCGTTGTATAATCTGCTACATATGCTGGATGAAGTTTCAGTTATTTAGGATTTGTTTGACTAAATTGTAGAACCATCTAATCTTCACAGAGATAGGATCATGTTTCCTTTGGTGGAAACTCAATCTTTTAGTAAAACAAAGCTCCATGAACTCATTTGTCTGGACGTCAAGTGTGACTTCTGAACTGTCTCTCTTCTCCCCTAAGCTTCAGAGTGTCTGTAAAGACATTTCCTACTTGGTTGACCCACTCAATAAGGTATAAAGAGTTCACGGATGTCCGACTCATTCGTCAGTTTTGTTATCGTCACTTGTGGTTCAGCTTCCATTGCTCTTGAGTTTTCTATATTTTTTTGTTTTGGATCCATGCCGTTCTCATCTCATTCATTCATGCTGGTCTGTGTTTTGGTCGTTCCCACGTTACTTTCAGTGTACTTGAGTTCTCATGATTCGATGTTCACATACATCATCATTTATTAAAGCTGGTCTCCGGTTCCTAGTTTTTCCAGGCATTCATAGTTGCCGTATGTAACTTTTGTACATTCACCGTGTTATTTATTGTGTCTTTTTGTCCTGATCGTGGTGAGTTAAAAAGACGTACATGTTATCAGCTCATTGCCCCATACCATGCATGGTAGAGCAAAAAGAAGGGAGGGTTATGTGGTGCAATGATTCATAATTAGCTCTTTTTTGTCTTCTTGGTTAGCATCTTTTCTTCCATTTAAAATTGTTTCTATTTTTGTCCCTTTTTCCTACTTCCTCATTTTTTTCCCCTCATATCGATCTGCCACTCCTAATCCTCCTCTTTCTCCGTCTCATCTCTTCTTCCTCGTCTCTTCGCCTCTCTCTCTCTTCTCCCAGCACCTGGCCGTGACCAGTGACTACAGCTCTGAGTGTATGCGGCGCTACAGCTGGACTCCGGACACCATGGACCACAGCCACAACACTGTGTCCAGTCCCATTCACTCTGGGTAAGACCAGCCGCACTGTCTCATCCGATCTGTTTACCAGCGTGCACACACACACATACCCTACATTCAAAAGCTGACATATACACGGCATGCACATTCACACAACTACTGCATAAATAACACATTTTCTATGCTCACTGCACACAAAACTGGTGTATTGTATTCTGTTCTCCCCTTAAGAGTCAATATTCAGCAAACCCTGCAGCACTGATGCAGACATGATGCAGAGCTGGGGGCTTTCTGCAGCACTGCTATTGTACACATTACATTACAGCAACAAAAGACACAGTCCTATCCTCCAAAAGCTCTCATGTCATACCACAAGTCTAAAGACACGGTCCAGATGTCACCCGCTTGTTCACTGACATCAGGCTCTATTTCTGTCATCACAGAAACATAGAGCAGACTCTGTGTGAGCTCATGGCACAGTGGCTTGTGTGTTTCATTTGGATAAGATTTCGCTCTCATTCGCATACTTTGAATATATGACATGCTCTCGATGAATGATGCTGTCTTTGTACAGAAGCTAATGCCTAATTTGCTCAGAAATGAGATACTGGAGTGTGTCATGTCCAGTTTTGTTTGACTCATTCTTAGGCCTTGTGTGTTTGTCTGTCTTTGTATTTATTGTTTTGTTCTTTGTAATTCCGTCCTCAGTGTGTCTTGTGTTTTCCGTTGATTTTCCCCCTCTGCAGTTTTTTAATCTCTCCTCCATCTTCAGTAGTTGCTACAGATCCCAACAGTGATTGTGAAACGTTGATACTAAAACTAGGTTCTGGGGGTTTGCCTCCTGCATTGCCTCCATTGTGTTTATTTTCCAGCCTCTCCTCCCCGCTCCCTCAGTATGACTCCAGGTGATGACTGAGTTCGCTGCTCTCACCCATGATGCCGCAGTGACGTCACTCTCACTCCTCCACCTCTGTCTCCCTCTCACCTCGACACTCTCTCTCTTCCCCACTTGGCCTTCTCTCCTCCGCTCTGTGCTCGTCTCATCCGTGTGGTCTGGTGTTTCATTTGCACTGCCTAGATATTAGAAGTGTGCAGTCAACGTGTTTGGTAGTCTCTTCATTGATGTGCCATCTCTCTTCCTCTCACAGCGCACATTGAAAATACATCTTGCTCATAACGTTACAGGGATTCTGCTACGTCTAGCATACAGTATAGAAAAAGCAGCCATACAGTACATATCACTGGTAGTGAAAAGAACAGCCACGTTTGGCTTTAGGCTTAAGGGCTGCTCATAGAAAATACATCCTACTCCATCTTAACTCTTTACTTGTGTCAATGACTATATGGGATGCCAGAACCTGCTCTTTATTTGAAGACACATCACATATGAATAACATTAATCCTATCTTGGTGAAACATCTGTGCAGGTGTTTTAATATTTGATCACCTGGTGCTGATCACCATTTGATGCTGCTTTAGAGGAACTGAAATGTGGCAACAGTCTCACCTTCAGCCTCAGGATGGAAACTAAACTTTCTGCAACTTCCTTAGCACCCTGTTTAGTTTCAAACTGTGTTTTAATGTTCTAAATTGAGGAAACTGAAGGTGAGAGCTGCCAACTTTCAGAGCTCAAAGCATCTTTTTTCTTCTTCCTATCGTTCTATCTCTTGCTCTTTCTCTATTTTTGTTATTTTCTCTCTTTTCCTTACTTTGTTTGGGTGTACGGTGATCACAGCATGGGAATCGTCCTCCTCACTTGTGTCCGTGATAAAGCTTCCTTCTATCTTTCTGTCTGTCTGTGTCTTTTCCTCCTCTTAACATTGCTCCTTTTACACCTTGCAGGTTCTTGGTCAGCTTCATGGTGGATGCCCGAGGTGGCTCCATGAGAGGCAGCCGCCACAACGGCATGCGCATCATCATCCCTCCGAGGAAGTGCACGGCACCCACACGCATCACCTGTCGCCTGGCCAAAAGGCACAAGCTGGCCTACCCCCCACCCATGGTGGAGGGAGAGGGGCTGGTCAGCCGGCTGGTGGAGGTTGGACCAGCTGGGGCTCAGTTCCTCGGGTAGGACGCTTGGGATTTTTTTTTACTTTGTGTTGATGAGTCTTCTGCAGATAGTGGAAAAATCTGAGATATTTCCTGATATCAACTTAGAATATCATGACTCATAAAATGGTTATGGATTGCCAGTGAAGCTAATTAACTATAGTTATTATTAAAACCTCAAAGCTGCCATAAAGTTCGGGGTTTCTTTTACTTATTTAAGTTTCATCGTGTTCTATTTTCTCTTTCAGTCCTGTGATTGTGGAGATCCCTCATTTTGGGTCCATGCGGGGGAAAGAGAGGGAGCTGATTGTGTTGAGGAGTGACAATGGTGACACGTGGAAGGAGCACCAGTCTGACGCCAGACCAGAAGACCTCTTTGAGCTGCTTACGGGAATGGATGAAGGTAAAGGAAAGGTTTTTAACATTTATCAACGTTAGTTTGTACAAAGACAGTTTTTGTGTCCGCAGTGAATGGATGAAGGTGAACTGAACCACTTACCCAGGGCTATATGTCAGCTGGTGACCTAGAAAATCTAACTTTCACTCCAGAAACAAGTTTTTCACTCTGCTTAGCCTATTTACCGTCCTGTTTTGTAGTGACACTGACCAAAATGTCATACCTAAATAGTACCTAACGTTAACATATATTTATAAAGTCAGAACGTGTATTTAGTGACTTCTTAGGAAAGAGACAACAACCATTAAATTTTGCTTAAAGATCACATTCATGAGAGTAACATTTTCTGTCACAGAGCTGGACAGTCCTATCGAGTTGGAGAAGAAGCGCATTTGCCGCATCGTCACCAGCGATTTCCCTCAATATTTTGCCGTGGTGTCGCGGATCAAGCAGGAGTCTAACCACATGGGTCCCGACGGAGGCATGCTGTCCAGCAGCACCGTGCCCATGGTCCAGGCCTCGTTCCCACAGGGGGCGCTCACCAAGAAGATCCGTGTTGGCCTGCAGGTACGGCAGGAATCTGTTTCATGACTCGGCTGTTTCTTCGCAAATACTGTCCACTTACCTATTATATATTTATGTTCCTGACCTATTTGTGGTTGAATATATGATTCCGCCTGTCATGCCCTGGACGCTTTTATTACATCGAAAGTTCAGGGAACGTTTGACCGACCATTTCATCAACAACGTTTTCCTCTGTCTTCCCGTGTTTCTGTTCAGGCCCAGCCTGTGCCAGACGACATGGCGAGGGCGATCCTCGGAAACAGAGCCACCTTCAGCCCCATCGTCACTGTTGAGCCAAGGAGGAGGAAGTTCCACAAGCCGATCACTATGACGATCCCCGTACCGCCTCGATCGGCAGAAGGCCATCCC
The DNA here is from genome assembly GCF_004355925.1 of Anarrhichthys ocellatus. Lineage (NCBI taxonomy): Eukaryota > Metazoa > Chordata > Actinopteri > Perciformes > Anarhichadidae > Anarrhichthys > Anarrhichthys ocellatus. Next base: position 6,445,039 of record NW_022280033.1, on the reverse strand, counting down.
AGCGGCAACCGAGGCGACGCTGCACCCTGCCTGCGTCTGCTCTGCAGCATCACAGGCAAGTAGACCTGAAGATAACTGGAGCACGACAGCACTGCAGCATTTCCTCTATCCCAAATGCTTCTGCAGGCCGAGCATTAACTTATTTACTACACATACTTTGACAGTCATTGTATCCTTAGATGCTAATAAATGTGTTAAGTGACACCAGCCGTCGTTGGTCATCCATTTATTTCACATGAAGCAGGGTTGTTGACTCAGAGTCACTATGACTTGAATAGCCGTGGGCACATCAGGAATACTTTGATGTAAAAAAAGCTACCGGTCGATAGAGGGAAGATGAAGCGCTGAGCAGATAAAAGGATGAGGATTACAAAAGCTCAAGCTCTGGCAAGGTTGGAAAGGCAGTGAGCTCATCTTTTGGCCCTTGTTTCTCACAGGAGGGACGTCCCCAGCCCAGTGGGAGGACATCACAGGGACCACACCGCTGTCCTTTGTTACCGATTGCGTCTCCTTCACCACAAATGTGTCGGCCAGGTGAGACTCATACTGAACTGCTCTATTTCTATATATATATATAGCATGCCATGTATCTGATCACTATAAAAAATATTACAACCATTTTTCTGAAGATGAGTAATTAACACTTAGTTGCAGTTCTTGTAAAATATATGAAATGTATAATTTTACCATTTGGATAAATATCGCACTTCACTGTAGTGTCCTCATAAAGATGTCATAAAGTCTTGGTTCTCTTATTTTTCTTGCAGAAATTAAGTACATGTTGGTCCTGTTGGTGATCTAGAGACGATTAGGCGTTCAAAAAATAATAAAGTCATTCTTCAAGCAAAACTGATCATAATCAGGTTTAAAGGGTCTTTGCTTTCAGAAGTTTTAATGAACAATTCATCGAGAAAATGATTGACAGATTAGTCGATAATGAAAATAATAGTTAGTTGCAGCCTTAGTCCTACCACTCTGAAATATAGATGTAAATCCACAGGAATTTTTAAATCGCTGCCAGAAGACATCTCAGTGTGCCTCAAAATGGTGACAGTGCAATACCAGGAAGCAAGGAAAAGTTGGCAGTGAATCTCAAAATATATCACAAGACAAAAACTCAGATTACTGTCAGTTGGCAAAATTCAACAGCTTCATTTTTCTTGACTTTAGCATCTCATGTTTTCTTTTACTACACACATAAGCAAGTTCCCCACTTGCCTGACTCTACATGTTATTGGCTGACTGGTACAAAGTCATGTTGACCATACATTGTTGAGACTTGCCTCTAAACTGACCTCAGCAAGTGAACTTCTTGGTTATAATACAAAAAAAGTAATGAGCCGTCATCCTAACTAGACTGGGATCATGTGGCAAGTGTGCAGCCTGATATTAACTGAGCACCCTTTTGGTGTTCTGTTATTAGATCACTACTCAGCTGTCATGTGCTTGTGTGCACCCTTCAGAGAATAAACCCAGCTCGTTTGATTTATTGCTCGAGTTTCAGTGTGATACAAAAGTGGCTTAAATGTGCAGCGCAGAGTTCCAAACGTTAAGCTGTTTTAAATCATCCTCATATTAAGCTAGTTGTTCACTTGGCTCACTTCCAAATTTGTCGTTCTTTTTTGTGTCTCCTCTCCTCTTTCCTTCTCTCCTCTCCTCTCTTCTTTCGTCCTCTCTTCCACAGGTTCTGGCTCGCAGACTGTCACCAGATTCCTGAGACGGTGAGTCTAGCGTCTCAGTTATACCGGGAGCTGATCTGCGTGCCGTACCTGGCCAAGTTTGTGGTGTTCGCCAAGATGAACGACGCTATTGAGGCTCGGCTGCGCTGCTTCTGCATGACAGACGACAAAGTGGACAAGACCCTCGAGCAGCAGGAGAACTTTGAGGAAGTGGCCCGGAGCAAAGATATCGAGGTGGGGTCGTGTGTGTTCATGTGGATAAAAAACAAATTGAAATGCAATACATCCATTTCATTTAACCGCATGATGGTCTGTAAACTTCTGTAGGTTCTCGAGGGCAAGCCCATCCACGTGGATTGCTATGGCAATCTGTCCCCTCTCACCAAAAGTGGGCAACAGCTGGTTTTTAACTTCTTCTCCTTCAAGGAAAACAGGCTTCCTTACAACGTGAAGGTATAAAATGTATCCCTCCTCTCGCCCTCTCTCTCGCTGCTAGCTTTTACTGTCTATGTTTTTCACTCTGGTCTCCTTTGTAAATGTGCCTTGCTGATTACATCATGTCAGAAATGTCAGATCATCCTCTAGCAATCAGTCGACATTCATAGCAATAGTGATTTTCTTCAGAGCTACACACTAACTCAATTGTTGTCCTAGTCTTTTTTACATGGATGGAAAGAAGAAAAGCTTTTTTACACATTTTCCACTTTGCATGGTCGTTCTTACATTTTTTTTTTTGTCACAGTCAATTTATGATGCAATCCTTTTGCTGTCCACTGCAGGTCAGAGATATGGGCCAGGAGCCATGTGGCCGCCTCTCCTTCCTGAGAGAGCCAAAATCCAGTAAAGGCCTTCCACAGACTGCCATATGCAATTTGAATATCACACTGCCAACCCACAAGAAGGTAGGATCACCATGTTTGAATAGCTCATCCTTCCAGGCCATCTCATATCATCGACATGTAAATTAAATTAAAATACAGAAAGCGATGTTATCCTGACATCAAGAGGAGCCATTGAAGTTCATTTGGTCTAGAAATGACTGCCTGCTGCTCGTGTCTTTTATTAGTGTTAAAGCCTGTGCCAGTCATAAGACCCCACAACGTACACATGCAGCCGCACTTGCACATCGTGCTTTGTTCTATTGCCTGGCTCACTGTGGGTACATGTGAATTATGCAAAAAGACGACTCTGTTTGTTTGTTGTGGTATCGATTGATCACAAGAAACTGAACTTATTTTGCTTTTGCTTTTTTGATTTTGCTGATTATTTTTGTATTAATCCCATAGATTTATTCTGATGCCTTTTGTTGTTTTTGCTGCTCCATTTTCATCCCCTGAATTTTATTTCCACCTCCCCGCTCATTATAACGTCCCTGCTCTCCATTGTGTCATCTCTCTCCTCTCCTGCAATCTGCATCTTGGAATACCACAGGATATGGAGTCTGATCCTGATGATGAGGTAAAACAGAGTCTTCATCATCACATGGAACTGCTTCTTCTTTGTCGTCCTTTCTGTTGGCTTTACTGCAGATGCTGTAGTAAAAATGCGTTTCGCAGATATTTTGTCTCCGTACGGTACCTTGGTGTGAAAGATGCTTCGGACTGCATGTTTTTTTTACACAGCTAAGTGATTTCTGAAGTGACCCCATGTAGTGCATGAGTGGAAGTGGCAGTTGTTTTTAATCAGCAAGGATTTATTTGTTGTTGTATTCATCCCAAAGTGCAGTGGAGCCAATTGCTGTGCCACACCTCAGCTTGTTTTCCATCTCTATCTTCCTTTCCATACATGTCAAACAGGAAATCACCACGTCTCCATCCGTACTATTAACTCATAGAAAGTTTCACACGGGACTATGGTCAGCTTCAGATGAAACCCTGACTCTTATCATTTGTCTACTTAGTCATTGTTTTGTTGTTTTTGGGGTTTCCCTTCTTCACCCTTGTCCTTGGCTTGTTTGCAACAGAGAACACTAACTCTCTCAGCTGCATGTCAAAACATGTAGAGGAGACTTTAACCGAAGGAAGATGAGGCTGTTTTTATGTTTGAGTACTTACATTATAGTGGCCACGTGTGTTATAATACTTCTACATAAATATATTGACCCACCTGCCGGACAAAATGTTGATATTGGACAATTCAGAAGGTTATTAAACCTAGATTATGTTCAGTAACAGCGTTTTTTTAATGTTTAGTGACTATAACAACTAAAATATTCCAACAATAACTGCAGTATGATTAAAGTATGGTTAACTCTTGTGCATCCCTTAAACAACAACCAAATATGCATTCATTTTTAGAATATGAACCCTTTAAATTTCAGTTTGTTTACATAGTGCTCCGTAATACAGCAGCAATAACCCAAGTAGAAACCAGTAACATGTATTTCAATCCCCAGTTGTCTCGTGTGACACTTTAGGAACTTCTAAAAGTATTGAATGATACTGGAAATTACGTAATGCAGAATTGTCCAATATAAACTTAATTTTTGGAGACCAGGCAAAATGTGTATCACTGTCCTAATATTTAAATGAAACAATTATTACTATTATTTTGATTTTAGGAAGGCGTACCGTGTCTTCATGATAAGAGCACGTTCATTCGACACACCGTAACTAACTGGAAGTTGGATTTTACCAATGCTGACCACTTACTGGAGTAGGCCATACAGACAAAGCACATTTTGTCTGAAGCTATGACATTGAGAAATGCAGTGAGTAAAGAGATGCATTACTCTCCAGAGGAGGCACTACAGTACACCTGCAGTGTCTCCTTGTGCCAGTACTAACAGCATGTGCTGATTCACTAAAAACAGGACAGATTTCGTGCACTGAGGTATCTAAATTAACAAATTAACATTAATATTTAGACCTAATTCTGATAGATCAGAATCTCACTTCACCATATTTTTTATGTTAAAGCATCTTTTGTTCTTTTTTTGTTTGTTTCAGACTGAAAAGCCAGAACGACGTCATACCTTTGCCTCCTTAGCTTTGCGTAAGCGCTACAGCTATTTGACCGACCCAGCAGCGAGTGAGTTTCCCATTTTTACTTGCATTAAATTTTTGATTGATTTCAGATGTTAATGTGATTCTAATTAGTTTTAGTGTCTAAAGGTCCCTCTATACAGTGTACATATTTCCTTTCATACAGCCATAGTATAGAAAGAGATCTACCTGACAAAACCTGTTCATCAATCATTTATTTTATTCACCTGATACATATTCTTTGAACATCTGTCGTTCATCAAACATTTGCATGGTTTACTGTGTGTTACGCTTTGCTTACCCACTCCATGTTGACCAAAAGTCTCCCTGTTTCAATTGTTCTGTTATTTCATGTTTGTGGAAACACTGGGAATCAATGTCTGTCTGTTCATTTATCATTTCCAGCAAACAATGTTTTGATTCATGTTGAATAAAAATATTCTTTTGAATTGTTCTCATTTGTTTAGTGGCCATTTCACTCTTATTGGCTTTATGATTGTGTGCGGCTGTGTATATTAATGTGGTAACAGGTTGCACTTTACATTAACTTGAGTTATCCTTCATTTAGACTGTGCTAGAGCAAGCATTTTTAGGCGAAGTCTTCATAATGCATACTATAACACAAGTTTTACAAATTTTGAGATACTGTCTGTGTTTTGTTTTATTATTCCAGTCTTGTCCATCCAACTTTTTTATTAAATAAATATGTTGTTATCAATCAATTCAGTCAATTCAAATATGACTTAAATTGCAGGGAATGCTGGACAGGCATGAATGGCTAATTTACTGTTATTGTTTTGTAAAGTGCAACCTCATAGTTTACTTTAAGTCATGCCCAAACAAGTTAAGTGAATCTTTTTTGTAATGGTATACACTTGTGGGGTCATCTCTGGCATTGAAAATGAACCAAATGAACACATGTCAATCAAACATGTACAGTAAAAGGCACTGTTGCAACGAGGTAAATAGATTAAGCACATCAAAAGTCAATGGAATTGTGATTTTTAGTTATCATGTCATTTTTGTCAAGTCTACCACATGTCAAACATCTTGTTCCAATACATGCTCTGTTCTTTATCGGGTGTATCTTGCCACTAGTCAATGATTTTAGACCATCATTTGCCATGTCATCCTGGGTTTTTAACTAGGGGCCTTTCTTACAATTCCTGTGTAAACCTTTGTCTTGCTGATGTGAATATGCTGTTTCTGACTGACTCAAATTTCTCTTTCTGGTTTTTATGATTTATTTCAACTTATTTTTTCTTTACATTTTATGTTTACTTTTTTATTGCTTTTGATTTAAATTATTGTTGAAGAAACAACTGATCGGAGCTCGCCGAGAACACAGCCTTCTAGCTACCCTCACAAACCTGTCTTTTCAACGAGATCTTATCAGGCGTGGTCGCCTGTTCCTGTCGCCGTCCCTGGCCAAGCCAAGTCTGGGTTTGGCTCCCTCTCCAGTTCGTCATCCAACACGCCCTCTGCCTCTCCATTAAAGTCTGTCTGGTCCATCAACTCTGCCTCCCCCATCAAGACCAACATCCCGGGATCACCTGCCTCTTCCGTAAAGTCAGTTAGTGACATGGCCTCTCCCATCCGATCTTACAGAACCCTCTCCTCTCCTATAAAAACTGTAGTCCAGCAAGCCCAGTACCCAGTGCAGGTCAGCCCCAGTCACCTGCCCTCACCAGGTAGAAGCACCCCAGATACGATATCCATGAAAGGACTGGCAGCATTGTCTGCTAGGACCTCCCCCATAACTGTCTCTGGAGGAGGAAGCCCTCTTCTTGAGAGAACATCGATAAGCATGACCCCTCCAACCTCTCCCAAATCTTCTCTGAGTATGTTCAGTTCACCCCTGCCATACAAGACCATAATGGGGAGCTCTTGTGGCACAGGATCTTCCTCCTCACCCATAAAAACAGTCCCTGGTCTCTCCTCTGTGCGTTCCTTTGCCTCAGACGTCACTGGCCCTGCAAGAAACCTGTTCTCCTCACTTTCGTCACCACTTAAATCAAACACCCCACCAAGTGCTGCAGCTCTGATCAATGGAACTGTGTCACCTACACAGTACCGCTCTTCATCCCCAACATCTCTTCTCGCAAACAGTCTTCAAGAGAGAATACAAGCAACCACCAACGCTGCGACTACAAGTGTCAATGCAGCTTTTGATGAGGTTGAAAAAACATTCAATTCTTGTTCTGCAGGCTATGGCACCTTGAAGTCCTTGTCCTCTTCAGCATCCTCCTCATATCAGTCCATTAGATCATCAGCTTCTAATTCCCTTTATGCCTCTCTGAGATCCCCTCCTAACACCACCACTGCTGTAACATCCAGTACAATGACTGTTCCGGTGTACTCTGTTATTAATGTGCTGCCTGAGCCCCAATTTAAAAAGTTACCTGAGGTATCCAAGCCAGCTGCTGCCCTTTTGTCCCCGCGGAAGGCGGTGCCCGTTGAGGTGAATGCTCAGATGCAGTCTTCCTTTGCCAGAACTCTCTCCCCAATCAAAGGGCCTCATTTTTCTGCTGGCCTCAAATCAAACACCACATCACCACTTTCTTCCAGCCAAGAGATTCTGAAAGATGTAGCCGAAATGAAAGAGGACTTGATACGAATGTCAGCCATTTTGCAGACGGACCCAAATTCCACAGCCAATAAAGGATTTCAGTCTGATTCTTCAAAAGAGGCTAGGATAGAGGATGAGGAGCCATATAGAATTGTGGAGAAAGTAAAACAAGATTTGGTAAAAGTGAGCGAAATCCTTACCAAAGGCGCTGGGAAGGATGGTAGGGTTTCCCTTGCAAGAGGTTCTTTGGATGACATACACTTTTCAAAAGTACAAGTCGAACAACCACCAAGCAACTGGAGCTATCCACCAAGATATGAGACTGTGGTTCCTCAAGCAAAATCAAAAACAATACCAGATAGAGATTTCAATCTCTCCAAAGTGGTTGACTACCTGGCCAATGATGTTGGGAGCAGCTCTTTCTCCAAAATGCATGACACAAAACATAAAGCAGATGAGGGAAAGAGAGAAGGAGAGGGCAAGGAGAAGCAGAAACGTGTCCTTAAACCCACAATAGCAGTTCAGGAGCATAAGCTCAAAATGCCTCCAACAAACATGCGCTCATCAGCTTCAGACAGAGAGATCAGTAAAGTAGCAGATGCGCTTTTTGGTGCAGACACTGTGCTCGACTCCCCTGATGATATCTCACATGAACAGGATAAAAGCCCCCTCTCAGACAGTGGATTTGAGACCCGGAGTGAAAGGACACCCTCTGCTCCTCAGAGTGCTGAGGGCATGGGCCCCAAGGCCCTTTTTCAGGATATCCCAGTTCCCCCAGTAATCACTGAAACTAGGACTGAGGTTGTTCATGTCATCAGGAGCTATGAGCCCCCAGAGGATAACAACCAACCTGCAATGGAGGATGCACATCCTGTCAGATACATTGATTCAGATTCTAAAGGGCATCAAGCTACATCAACTCCAGATCAGAATAAATGCTATTCAATAAAGGTCAGCCCTGATGAGGATCCAATGGGAAAAGGGATGAGGGTAAAGGAGGAGACTCACATCACTACCACCACAAGGATGGTGTACCACAAACCACCTGGCAAAGAAGCATCATCGGAGAGGTGTGAGGAAACTATGTCTGTGCATGATATAATGAAGGCTTTTCAGTCAGGCAAAGACCCTTCTAGAGAGCTGGCTGGACTGTTTGAACACAAGTCTGGCAATGAGGAAGCATCACAAAGAGTCCTCGAGGACATCAACTCCAAACCTAAGGTTGAAAGAATAATTGAGGTTCACATTGAAAAAGGCAATAAAACAGAACCAACAGAGGTCATCATCAGAGAGACAAAAAACCATGCAGAGAAGGAAATGTATTACTACCCAGGGACTAGACAGGAAGAGGATGAGCCTGAGGAATCACTTCCAGTGTACCTTGACTCCCCCAGAGTGAACACACCCATGTCACAAGAGGAAGACAGTCGCCCTAGTTCAGCCCAGCTCATGGCAGATGACTCTTACAAAACACTGAAGCTACTTAGCCAGCAATCTGTAGAGTACAATGATGATGAAGCATCAGAGCTTAGGGGAGAATCTTATAATTTTGCGGAGAAAATGCTACTCTCTGAGAAATTTGACCAGTCTCATTCTGACACAGAAGAATATCTGAGAGATAGGTCTCGCTTCCACTCACCAGACAGAAGCAGTCACAGTGAGGGTAGATCAGTTGGACCAAGGACAGAGTATGTCTTTAGATCGTCGAGAAATGTGTTTGACAAATCTGGCAGAATGGCCAATGTTGATGATAACTTTGACAAACTGACACTTTTGCAGTATTCGTCTGAGCCTGGTAGCCCAAAACAATCAGTTTGGATGCGTGTGTCAGATGACACACAGAGTAAGGAGAGAGAACAGCTTATGTATGAGGACAGAGTGGACAGGACTGTAAAGGAGGCAGAGGAAAAACTCAGTGAGGTATCTCAATTCTTTCGTGATAAAACAGAACAGCTCAATGATGAGCTCTCGTCTCCAGAAAAGAAATCTCGAAGACCAGACTTCAGAGAATCACGATCCGGGCCCAGTTCTACACACAGCAGTCCAGAAAGGTCAGCTTATAGGAATGGAGGTAGTGGGGAAGAGTGGAGTAGAGAAAGGCTTAGAGACAGGTTCAGCTCCAGTGACAGGAAATGTGCCAGTTTGCCCAGCAGTCCAGAGAGGAGAGTATTGCTGCAGTACAGCGAATCAGACCCAAGACAACAAGGAGATACTAAATCACAGGGGAGCACAGGTGAAAACCCTAAACCTTTTCAAATGTCTTCCTCCAAAGTCAGTGCAGTGAGGCTAAAGTTTGAACAAGAGGCTCAAAGGCAAGATAGGGGTCCTCAGAGTGGCCAAAATTCAAATCCTCCTATCAGGAAACTCCAGGAAAGTAAGCTACCTGTGTATCAAGTGTTCGCTGGTCCAAACATTCCAAAAACACCAGACAGTCCGGGAATACATAGAAGACGTCTAGATAGTGAATCAAACAAGTTCTCACCCAAGCATGAGACCAGTGGAAAAGATCAGGAAGAAAAAAAGGTATTCAAAACATGGGAGAGCCAAGACTACGGGAACTATAAACCCCAATCTCCCAAATTATCTCAGTCTTCTATCCATGATTCTATAAAAGATGGCAATAATAGTGATTCGCAAAGACAAGAAACCACCAAGAAAATAATCTACACAGAATTCGTTGTCCAAGAAAGTCCAAATAGCAATGATAGTCTAAAAAAAAACTCGGAATCACAAATTCCTATAAGAAAGCCATCTAATTTCTCCGAAAATCCCAAATCCACCATTTTAAAATCAGAAGCCCCTGTTGAACCCCATGAGAGGGCAGGGTCTCATATACCTACTTTAGCTAGAAATCGGTTACACAGTAGCTCTGACTCCAACAAGTCTACTCGTGGATCATCACTAGGAAAATCAACAGACTCATCAGACGGTAGCCTGTCGAATGTTGTGTGCAACGGTGTTGATAGTGACCAAGTAGATTATTTGGATGACTTAACTCTTGCAGTTGTCACAGAGGGTTTCAAAGATATTAAACCCTTACCTGTGTATGTTAGCATCCAAGTAGGAAAGCAGTATGAAAAAGAAACTGCCTCGGGGCAGCTGGGAACATACAAAAAGATAGTAAGCCATGAGAGTAGGACAGTGCATGAGACTAGGGGTGGATTTTACACTGTCAAGCAAAAGCAGTCTCTATCTCCTCAAGGAAGTCCAGAAGATGACCCTCTAGAACAAATAACTTTCTTGGACAGCTCTGGTAAAAGTCCTGTTATCCCCGAGACTCCCAGCTCAGAGGACGTGAGTCTGGCCTCAAGAACACCAGACTCTGTGATAGGCTTCATGCCTGGCATGCCAAGCCCTATCCCAGAGGAGTCTGAGGAGGAGGAAGGGAAGACCTTCATCTACAAGGGACCCTCGAAGGAAAAATCAAAGCCAGCTTCAGAAAATCACAGTAGAAAACAGGATACAGAGAGACAGAAGTCAAGGGGTAAAAGAGTGGCTTACATAGAGTTTCCACCTCCTCCTCCTTTAGAGGCAGAGCAGTCTGACCCTGAGAAAAGGGGTTCTTGTGCTTCTTCTGAGGCAGAGACCGACATGATAGAGGTGAACCTGCAAGAGGAGCATGATAGGCACCTCTTAGCCGAGCCTATCATCAGGGTCCAGCCTCCATCCCCTATTCCCCCTGGAGCTGATAACAGCGACTCCAGTGATGATGAGTCTGTCTTCCATCCCATACCTGTCAAAAAGTACACTTTCAAGATGAAGGAAGAGGGAGAGAAACAGCCCACAAAATCACAGAAAAACAGAAATGATAGGGAGTCTGAGATCAATGGTGTTGTAAAGGAGGAGGATGCTGACTTTGACCAAAATGGCAATGACCAGTCAATCACTGACTGCTCCATAGCAAGCACTGCTGAGTTCTCCCATGACACAGATGCTACTGAAGTCGACTCTTTAGATGGGTATGACCTTCAGGATGAGGATGACGGACTGAGCGAGGACCCTAAAACATGTAGTCTGTCCAATGATGGGAAAACAACCGACCGCTCATTTACTCAATCCAAGCTTGAAGTGATAGAGGAAGAGAAATGTGAGGAAGGGGGGGATAATGGAAAGACTAAAACCAACACATCCTCAGCCAGTGGAGATGAGAAAGATTATACCCTTGAAGGAAGACATCCAGAAAGGCAGACCTTAGCAGAAAACTACTTTGGCTACCAACTTGAAGAGGAGCTGAATTCAACCTTTAAAACTGTTGCCACCAAAGGCCTGGACTTTGACCCCTGGTCAACCAAAGGGGGTGATAATGATGGAGTTTTTGAGTCCAAAACAAAAGATGAGGACCCCAAGCCCTTTGGTTTGTCGGTGGATGACAAATCACAGGCTACAACACCTGACACAACCCCTGCTCGAACACCGACTGATGAGAGCACACCGACTAGTGAGCCTAACCCCTTCCCGTTCCACGAAGGGAAGATGTTTGAGATGACCCGCAGTGGTGCTATTGACATGAGCAAGCGGGACTTTGTTGAAGAGAGGCTTCAGTTTTTCCAGATTGGTGAGCATTCCTCTGACCCTAAAACAGGGGAAAAAGGGAGAGGGGGCAAGATCCTGGGGGTAATTTCCTCTCAGTCAGGGGAGAGGGCCACAGTAGATATAGATACTATCACAGACAGCAGCACAACACCAGCAGCAACAACAACAACAACAGCAAAATGCAGCACTGCACAGCCTGGCAGTGACACTGGCTATACCGGTACTGATGCCCCCACCTGTGAAGCCATAGCTGAGACCGCCTCCTCATGCACAATCACAGCATCTAAGGTTGATCCCAAATTACGCACTCCTATTAAGATGGGCATAGCTGCCTCTATAACTGTGAAAAAAGACTCAGGGGATCTCACCGATTGTAAAGCTGAGATGTCAGAGGGTCAGATGGTGCCAGAATACATCAGTATAGAGGGTCAGTGTACAGAGAGCCAGTCTAGCAGACACACTGAGCCCAATTTAGAGAGAAGAGATTTCCCTTCTGAAAACTGCAACAACAACAATAACCTTGAGTCCTCCAGTGTTCAGGCCAACTACATTCAATGTGGTAGTGTGGTGTTTAACTTGCAGTCCTCCTCTGAGCCCACTCTTCAAAAAGCTAGCAGGATAGAAACACTGTGCTGTAGGGACGTAGAAGAGAGAGTGGAAGTACACAGCAGCAGTCAAGTGCAGGAGCAGAAAAGTGAAACTGTAAAAGAAAGTGAAGTGAAGCAGCCCAAGTCAAGGCTTCCAGTTAAAGCATCAGGTTGGTCGTTTCACACGCAGGGAACAGCCATAGGCAAACAGAAGCCCAAACAACCAGTGAAGGTTGAGGTCAGGAAGAGACGAAAGCCAGCCATAGCCAAAGTAGAACCCAGGTCTAGAATACCAATCAAGGATGTTAAAAAGAGCAGCCCTGCTGCCACAGCTAGTTCACTTATTTCAGTTCGGGTTACCTCACAGCCAACGAGGGCATTGGACACAGGGAGAGCAGCCATACAGTTGCCCACAAGGCTACCATTGAAGGATAGACATCAGGTCAGTAATGTAAAAAGTGAGGGAGCATGTAGACAGGACAGACAGGAGAACCCTAGTGAGGTTTGTAAGCGCACAATCGAATACTTTAAAGGCATTAGCGGGGAGACGCTAAAGTTGGTGGACCGCCTGTCAGACGAGGAGAAAAAGACGCAGACAGAGCAGTCGGAGGAAGACAGCACCTCCCGGAGCACCTCTCTGTCGGACGCCTCCCAGCCTTCCCAGCCCTCCCAGCCCTCCCAGCCCTCCCGCTCATCCAGGTCTGGTAGAGGTTCGAGGGCTGAGGCCGGGGCCGCGTCCGTAAGGGCAAAGGTGGCGACGACGGACAGGGCCTCCGGCAGTGAGAGGAGCAGGAGGAGTAGGCGGACTGGTGGGAAGGAGGGCAGTCAGGGACTCACAGGGTCTCGAACGCCTCCCATCGCGGAGATCAAGCCTAGTTTGTAAAACTTTCACACTATGTTTAAAATACATCTATATATTTATATATTTCACTTTTAGTTGCATGACATCGTTGTGATCGTTTAATGGATTGACTGGAATGCCTGTGGCGTGTTTACATATTCTCTTCAGAACAGTAGCTGTCATTTATATTTATTTTTTGTCATTGATGTACTGTGTACTGTATTGTCCTTGTTGCAAGATTCTCTTTTCTCTATTCCCCTCTTTCAACCATTTTAAACCTCCGTAAAGTAGATTGAGCATGCCAGTAGTAGTGACTGGTCCACTGGCACAACCAGTCCCTTTTTGACTCCCTGGTCTGTCTGTCTGTCTGTCTGTCTGTGCGGGGTGCCTACCAAATTATTGTTGTAGTTTGTTCTTACAGAATTTCTCATACTATCAATTGTCATTTAAGCTGACTAGTGTTGGCAAAGAACACACAAAAGCGTCTTCGCATGTTGACATTTTAGATTCTAACATAGATCTTTTCACCCTAGATTTGTAAAGCAATGAGTCTGTTGTTGAGTCATGTTATGCTTTGTTTTGTGTGATTCTCATGACAGTTACTGCCTGCTTAGAGGATACATACCACAGTGACATAGCACCACTTACTCTATGAACATATTTAAGTTGCCCATAATGTCTCTAGTGTGAAATATCCTTTTCTTGCCATCCTGGGGAAATAATTGAACCTATATTACAGCTATATAACACTAATATGCTAACCCATTTTAATATAATTATTTTGAACACAACCTTATTTTATGGTAATTCTGATGAACAAGTGGCCAGAAAAGGAAAATTATGTACATGTTTATTTCTCTCTAACATAAGTGTATAGGGAGAGAAGAATGTGAATCTTATTGATGAGTCATTGTCCTCTATCTTCTCAGGTCCCCAGAGTCCCTGTGAGCGAACAGACTTGCGCATGGCTATCGTGGCAGATCACCTGGGACTCAGTTGGACAGGTGACAAACATTCTGCATTGCATCTTTTTTTTCTACCTTCTTTCTCTAGTCTCAAACCCTGTTATTTACTGCCATCTTCAGGCTAACAGAGTAACTTACAAAGAATATATACAGTATGCTGGCTATCTAAGCCACCTTCTGCAAGTCTGAGTGTTTTCAATATAAATAAAATGTACATTAAAGTTTAAATATTTCTGAGTTACTATCTTTGTCTCGTCACAGAGATGGCTCGGGAGATGAACTTCACAGTGGATGAGATCAACCACGTCAGGCTAGAGAACCCCAACTCTCTGACAGCCCAGAGCTTCATGCTACTTAAGAAATGGGTCAGTCGGGAAGGAAGAAACGCCACAAGTAAGACTATTTTTTAAATTGAAAAAACGTTTCTGTTTCTCTTTCTCGCTCTCTTCAGTCTTTCTTCTCTTGATTTATGGATTAAAAGTGAATCACCTTGAGAAGACAAACTTCTAATGCTAGTTCACTAAAACAGTTTTTATTTTTTCAAAAGCATCTGTGTAGTCCATCTTAGTCAGAGTACCTTCACTGTCTGTCTTTCTGTCTATATTTTCATCTCAAACCTGTCATCTGTTCAGACCCCCTTAAGCATCAACCCGGGCAAGATGCTTACATTTTGGAACAACCTTATTGCTGCATTGGACTAAGCAGTTTTGCACATAATTACAAACATTGCTTCATTGTTTTTTCAGGTGACTCAATACCTTTCTTGTCTTTTTTTTTCCGCAGCGGATGCCTTAACGTCAGTGCTGACCAAAGTCAATCGGATGGATATTGTGACTTTACTGGAGGGCCCAATATTTGACTATGGTAACATTTCAGGCACGAGATGTTTTGCCGATGATAACGCTGTTTTCCGGGATCAGGCTGATGGTAAAGTTTAGCTCCGTCTAGCTGACCTCTTACCTCTCCCTGCTACCTTGTTTTGGTTGTGCCAATGCATGGATGACGTATTTATAGTTCTGGTTCAAATCTCTAGGGAAGCTGATTAATAGTCAGATTTGGATTTTGTTTGGCCAACTGGCTCCAAATGTTCCCCAAAAGCATTCCTGATTGCCATGCTTTCACTTTACTTGCCATAGAAATTATTATGGTATTCTACTTTGAATTTGAATTTGAATTTCTAGCCATGCTTTTAATAGCTCTTTAACACTTGCACTTATTTGAATTGGCTTCTGTTGAATTAATCACCATCAGGTCTTGCTCAGGGTGAATGCTCCTCAAATCACAATTGTGTTTCCAGTTGTCACAAATGAGCAATATCCACTGTTAAAATCTCATTCTAAGTGCATGCTGCATACTACGTACTACTTTAAATGTTTTTTTCAACTACGTCTGACTTAAGTAGAAATTATATAACCCTGTAGAGTTTGCTTTTCTCTGTTGCTTTAGTTTAGTTCTCCTAGTTCTCCTCCAGTTCCTCTGAGCCTTCCTTGGATAGATGAGAGAATCTCTCCAGACTGCCTCCTCTTCCTCTTCCTCTTCCTCCCCGTCACCTACCCACAGCAGCATCTACTGCTGATAACAGCACATAACAGCTCTTAACAAATTAAGAGTCATGTGCTGCCCTGCCCTTATCCATCCCTCATATGCCTCCTCCTCCACACACCCTTGAATTACACCATTCATTGTCTTCTTGTGCAAGCATGTTTCACATTAAACAATCTTTTACGTGTTCTTCTTCCCTCTTCCTCCAATTCACTTTTTGTCTCTTTTTGTCTCTTCTGCATACATCCTGCCTTATTCCTTTCCTTTTAGTTTGTGTGATTATCCCCTTAACCCCCAGAAGCACTCAAGCTGCCTTCATCCTGCAGACGCGCAGCCCCTTCTGTCCATCGCCGCCCCCACCCCCCCCACCCACTCCCCTTACATCCACTGCAGCACTTCACTACCACCCTTTTTCCCCACGTCGCTCTCTGAGTTACGAGTCCTCCATTTCCCTCAAAGACTTGGCACCTCCGGCGCTATTCAAACCACCAAAGTTCAACTTCCTCTCCTCTCCTCCCCCATGCCTCATCTCTCAGTGCCTCCCTACTTACCCCCGTAAGTCCCCTGCCTTCCCTTTCTCGCCCCGCCCGTCCTCCCCAATCCCCCTCATCACCTCACCTTTATCTCCCTCACCTGCTGCTAACTCACCCATTACTTCTTCAGTTCCATGCTCTCCCACGTCCGTCCCAACCTCCCCCTCACTCACCACGCCGGCTCCAAACCCTTCAGTTGCTGAACCAAACGCCTTCTCTCTCACATTATCCGGATCTACCTCTGACATCTCCTGTCATACTACTGCACCCTCTATAACAGCAACCACACCCGCCAACCTCACCCTCATCACACCTGTTCCTGCCATCTCCTCCTCACCCTTGGGCTTTGCCTCACCTTCTGTCACCGCGTCTCCAAGTAAAGGGTCTCTAGTAACCCAGCTGGCCTCCTCCTTTCGCCCTGTCTCCCCTCTCTCCTTGTCTACTCTCCCTCTCGTCTCTACCTCTGGGTCCCGTTGTCCAAGCCCCACTCCTTCCTCCCCTCCTCTCCGCTACTTGTCTCCCTGTCCTGCTTGCCAGTGTAGTTTTGTGACGGCCATCTCCCCACCTCCCCCTCAAACTCCCATTGACCCTTCCACAGCGGAAATATTGTTTTAGCATGCTTTATCTTGTTCCTTCTTCTTACCTCTTCCTTTTCACATCTCTCATCTGTCAACTGTCTCATGTGAGGATGTAACAGAACACCCTGGCAAATATTAATATCTTACACTCATCACATCCCACACTACATGATTAATAAGGCCTTACGTGACTAATGTCTCCCACTTTCAATGTCTTACCTCACCACATCTGAAAATCAACTATTCATAAACATGACATTGCTTTTATGATTACTGTCAATTTGAATATATTTCTTTATATATCTTAAATGTTATTTGAATTTGTGTTAAATATTAGCATTTTCAAACATATACATTACAATGTATTGTATATATTTATTACATTTTACTGGGTATGTTTGATAATAGTTTGTCATACTGCCATAGCTTCTGACATATCACCATCTCAGCTAGTGGTTGTCTGGATACATGCTTCACACTTCAGCCTCTGTGCCATCGTCCATGTCATACGGTGTGTGTGTGTTAGGGTGTGTGTGTGTGTTTCTCGGTGTGTTGTGTTTCCTTTGTGATATGCTTCGGTGTGTGTATGTCTCTACATTTGTCATCCTGTCACCTACAGATTATCAGAGCATTCTAGCGGAGCTGCAGTCCCCCGCCGCACTGCACTCTAACACCAACTTCTTGGAGCCCGAACTCCCCGTCACCCCCAACCCTTCCCTTGCCCACGACCAGCACCACCATTACCCAGAACCAGACACCCCTTTGCTGGCTGACTCCCAGCCTCAGCCCCTGCCCTGGAGCCCGGAGATAGAGCCAGGTAGCAGAGAGCCGGACAGCCCCCCTAGGAGCCCCCCCAGACCCTGTGAGCTGGCCCTGTCTGTCCCAGTCTTTGTACTCCCTGATCCTGTTCCTCCCAAGATCATAAAGCCCCACATCGCTCTGAACGACCAGCTGCTTTTGAGCGAGGAGGAGGACAGGTCTTTTCAAGAAATGGAGCTTAGCCACAAGCCCAAGTCACACTCCCTCCCTGCGATGTGTGAGTTAGACATCGACATGGCTTACTCCACATCTTCCCCTTCATTCTCATCAGTATCATCAATAACCCCTTCATCGCCCGGCAGAGCACAAATGGGAGATGGCGGAGTGCAGATGAGTTCCCCCGATGTATCCCAGGAGGATTTATGTTTTAAACGTTGTGAAAAGGAAGTGACAGAGGAAATGGAGAAGGTTGTTGAGATGGTTGCAGCAGAATTAGCGAAGGGAAATGGATTTGTGGAAAAGTGGGTAGAGCAGGACTTGATTAAAAATGTGGAAAGAAAATGTGAGATGATAACAAAAGATAGGTCTACACTGGCAGAGGAGAATAACATTTTGAAGGAACAGAAGGAGGGTTTTGCAGAGGAAGAGAAAGATGTGATGAATGATGGGAATAAGGGGGCAGCCTGCGAGGTGGAGGCGCAGAATCTGTCAGAGGAGCAGCATAATATTATAGAAACTGGGCATGAAGTGGAAAAAGGTTGTACCACAATAGAGGCAGAGGCTGTCAAAGAGGGTATAAATGAAACCGCTGAGGTTCAAAAGGTTGATGGGGGCAGTGGGGAAAGGGTCTACCAGGATGACACAGATGGACAACTGCAGTTTAAAGATGAAGAAGGGTTGTGTGGCAGTGAAAGAGATATTTGTGGGACAAAAGAAGGGGACCAGGCAGCCCAGGAGCAAGCCGTTGCTCCCGTCTCCCCTCAGGACTGGGTTGAGGCTCTTGGGGAACGTCAGCCCAGTGAGTCTGAATCCAGTGAGGAAGAAGAGGAGGGAAACAGAGACAAAGAAATCACAGAAGAGGCCTCTCTGTTGGAGGAGGTGGAGAAAGAAGAAGGCTCAGAGGAGAAGGAGGAGGACAGAGAGATGACCGAGGCCAGTGTTCAGGAGATTCTTGATCAGGTTGAACAGGCAGAAAAAGAAGTGTGTTCACTTTCAGGTTGGCACAGTGATTCATCCAGCGTCAATGTGGAACCACCAACGCCAGGCCGCAGTGTCAGCTCAGACCGGCTCGACAGGCGGGAAAGGTAAAAGTATTAAACAACTAGAGGCAAACAGAATCCCTCCCAGCCCGACAACAATTTTTTGTCAATTTGAATTTGAGATCTACTGCTTTTACTTGTGCATCTTTTACAGACATCTTCTCAGTCACAAAAAACATATTTTTTCACAATATTTCACTCAGTGTGAGCTGCATATCGCTTCACCGACGTGATAGAACAAGCAGATATAGAATAAATATACCGTGTGAAATTGTCTTGCATGTGAATAAAGTACTTAAACATGCTATCCTGCTACAATCCTAACTCTGCGCTTCTTCGCCAACAGCCAAGAGAACTCCAGTGACTCCATCACTTCCTCGTCTAGGGGCGAATCAGGGAGGTCGCGACAGAACGGCAACAACTCAAAGCACTCACCTCAGGACCGCTCATCGGGATCATCGAATGGCAGAAAGGAAGAGGGAGCACTCGTATCGGAGAAAAAAGTCCAGGTAATAAGAATTAACCAATTGAAAATACCCTAAACAATCATTATGACAGCGTCGAACATAGTTATCTGTAGCTGCCAAAGCACTATATTATATTGTTATTGCAGGAGAGGCCTCTAAACCTGTGGTATGAGTTGCGCTGAGGAAACAAAAACGTCACTGTTTTATTCCAGGTTTCTCTTTTTTTCATACAGCCAACCGTGGAGTTGAAGTACATAAAGGACATCAACAAAAAAGTCTCTACTAACTAATTTCCTTGCTGCTTCCTCGTCTTGACTCCCTCCATGTGTTTGTGTAATGATCTTATAAACCCTTCCTCGGCAGCGGCTTAGTGTAGATTCCGGTTCAGAGGAAGAACAGACTGTAACCACCAGAATCTTCAGACGCCATCTCATTTTAAAGGTATCCCGAAAGCCTGGAGCAGAAGCGGGGCTGAGCTTTGGTGTGGTTTGGTTTAGACCGCTCAGTCTGGTGTGCATTGTAGTGGTATTGTTTGGTTGTACTGATAGTTTATAGATGTTGTGATAGTCATGTTTGTGTACATGACTATTCAACCTGTCACAGCTCATGGTGTTTAGATTGGCTGGTTGAAAACTAACATAGTTCTCAGCTTCTTTCTGACACGGAGGTTGTCTCTTGAGGTGATGCTTCGGTGTGGTGATGGTGAAGGATTGTTTTATCACGTTTGAATCGGCCATTTCTGAGCTTTTATTCATGTGCTAACCACAAACGCTTGCAGGGAGAACAAGCAAAGAATGTCCCAGGCGAGTCTGTGACCGAGGAACACTATATGGACCACGATGGTAACCTCGTCAGTAGAAAAGTAACGTATAACTTATATCACTAATCCGTTTCTCATTCAGCTCTGAAAGAAACCATCACAGGGAGAGTTTGTTTTTATAAAAGCAGACTCCATCAGATCTTTTCTTTTTCTTTTTGTTGACATCCTTCTTGCACGGGCAGGTAATCAGGAAGGTTATTCGGCGGGTTTCTACTCCCACACCAGAAAACCAAGGAGGTGACAGGTGGGACCGAGACCTTCAGCACAGTCCCCCTCTGCAGGAAGACGGTCAGAGGTTGGCATGAAGGATACCCTTTAACTGTGTTCCTGGGTTCACGCTCTAATCTGGATTGGTTAGCTGGATGAGGAGTTAGGAGAACATAACTAGTGGAAGGTTAACAGATAATACAAAAGTTAGACTAAATGTTAAAAAAATACAATTTAAACCGCCTAAACCACAAACTGGGGCTGTAACAGAAAAGAACAATTGGAAATATGTAATGAATCAGATATAAATTGAGATAAAATGACACAAAAAACATATTTTTTCACAATATTTCCCTCAATGTGAGCTGCATATAGCTTCACCGAAGTGCTGGAACAAGCAGATACAGAATACATGTACTGTGGGAAATTGTCTCGCATGTGAATAAAATACTTTTCTTAACTTTAAAGCTTCTTTAGGGGGGTTGTTAAAAGGGACATTTGGGTTAAAGAGGTTGAGAAAGAAATACTGTCTCTTAAAAAAGCACAGTGTCACTGCTGTTTGAGTGCAACTTTAAGTCGAACAATAAAGTCAAACAGAGGATCAGTTAGATGTGATCATGTTTTCCTCCAGCGGTGCAGGTGGAATTTTAATTAACATTGGATTAACTGGTTCAGGATAACTGTTCTCATGATCTCTCTTCTGGGCAAATAAATGTAAATGCAGCCATTTGAAGTGCATTCTTGCATGTTGTCTTTTGACACTGTGTGGTGTCCATTGTGTTTGCATTACAAAGTGGATGCTGACTCTGCTTCTGACTGTGTGGTTTTAATGGTGTTTTAAAGTGTTTAGCCGATTAGTCAACAATATGACTGAGTGCCGTGACTCTGCTGTGAAAATACAATCTGCCTCTTTTGTTTCTAACTCTTTCCACAATAATATATAACCTGTCTTCCTCCAGATCAATCTGGTTGCTGTGTGGTTTGTGTCCTGATAATATTCCTAACAATTAAGCTACTACTAACAAGTTTCTGATTGCTTTTCCTACAGTGTGTGGAGTTTTGCTTTCTCCTTTGTCTCAGTTTTGTGTTCCAGGTTTGTGTGTTGGGTTGCTTTCCTCCTATCGGATGATAAGAATGCCACGTCTCAACTATTTTTCTGCGTGTGTTTGTGTCTTCTAGCAAGGAGAAGGGTCAAGGAATAGCAGACGAAAGGATGACAGAAGATCAGGGGACAAAAAGCTACACTCATAGGGATGGTTGTGCTCTACCAGGTACAGTGCCGTAACACAATCAGCATAGCATGTGTGTATAGTGTGAATGAATCCATGTGCAGTATGTATCTGTACATAGGGGTACACTGTTCACTGTGGTGACGGAGCCGCCGCTCAGCCGTTGCTTCCAATTTTGCCCCGTGGCCACTCGCGGTATTGCATCTATTATGAATATTTTATGAGGTTTTAAATTTGTTAAACCTTCCTTAAGCCGAGAAAAGCAATTTAAACATCTGTGACGTCATTACAATGTAACAGAGCAACAGTTTGCGTGCGGGGCCCGGCAGGAGAAACACTACTGAGCATATTCAGTGGACCGCACACCCCTGGAAGTAAAACCTGGAAGCTAGAAAACTTTTGTAGGCGCTATCTTGAGGTCCGGTATCCAGTACTTATAATATGTCCATGATGTTAACCAATCAAGTTAATGCGTTAATTACCTGTAGAGATGCTGGTAGTTGTATTTTCTTTACTTTGGACAGAGCCAAGCTAGCTGTTTCCTTGTGCCTCCAGTCTTCATGCTTTGCTAATCACCTCCTGGCAGCAGCTCTGTACCTGATCACAGACTTGAGAGCGATATTGATCTTAACAAAGCCAAATGTCAAACTATCCCTTTAATTTACCCCTCCCCAGATAGTGGTTCTGTCTCACTGTCCGACAGACTCAAAAGGAAAAAGGCTGACTGATGTCTGAGCCTGGTTATTCCCTGGCAACATTTCTGCTCTCCGTGTTCACTGAGTGAGTGTGTGTGAACAGGGAACAGGCTGACGGGCGGTACACACCTCAGCATTATATTGCCCCACTGATACCCTCCATGCCTGTTTTTGTCCGCTAAATCCCCAACTCACAACAGCATTGTAGAATCCAAAAAGAGTTTGTTATCCCACTGGCCAGACTGTTAATCCCTACTGCTGTTCACCCGTGTGTTGTGTTTGCAGTGAATCATTCCATCTGTACAAAACTGACTCAGAAATAATATGGCACTACTGTGACACCTGGAAAAGGGTTTCTTTGGTAACTGTACCAACCCACGGACCATCAGGTCTTGTTAACATGTTGTCATTCAAAGGATTGGAAGATGTAGAAAAAATGAGAGAAAGGTTACACCCTTTGAATTGAATTTAATATGTACAATAAGATAATATTTCATTTAAAAACAATGTACAATTGTAGATATTAGGAAATGTATGGCATTCAGCATCACTACTGGCAATTGTAACCTATAAATAGTGTGCTCCAATATGTGATGTACTATCTTGTGTGTTACAGAGGTACAGGAACAGAGTCAGATGTTTCCTGGGAATAAGAGTTCAGAGGGCTAGAGAGCTTCAGTGTGACGACTTCAGGGTCCAGTCTGCAACTATCTGCTTCAAACAAACGTTTTTTCACGTGAGAGGAGTTGACCCTTCTGACTTACGCATGAGCATGAGAAACTCACTTCCTGTCAATGATAGGACCGAGAGGTTCCGGCCTTCTGACTGTGGTGGACCCCGTGGACGATGATTCTGCTTCCTGTTTTGTGTGAAACGATACGTGCCATCGGTCCACTGGTGTTGTCAGAGCTTTGTTTGAGGAGCGTCATTTGTTGTGAAAGCGATAAAAGACTCCATTACTGACGACCACACAGGTGTAACTGTGACCAAAGATGGCACAAGAGCTCAATCCACGAGGTGGGTGGAAAGAATGAAGTAGACACAAAAACACAAACAAACAAAAAATCTAATGGAACACTTCTGATCCAACTTCAACACTCGCCTTATAGTTTTTTCTTGAAAACCATTGTTGTCAGGATGTAAATTGTTTTGGGATTTTTTTTTTTCTTCCTTTTTAAAACTTATACTAACACAAAAGCTGTTTTCTGTATATAAAATTACAATGTGTAAAGTTCTTAATAAAGCGTACGCTAGTGGTTGAGAACGCACTGAGGAGAGTAACCTTTTCAAGTGCTTTCAAAACTTATCGAAACGGTTCCACTTTTAAAGATTTGAGTGTAACTTCACAGGTTCTTGTATAATTAACTATTAGAGCAGGTATAATGTTTGTACATGAAACAAAAAAAAGCTGGTTTGATTTTAACAAAGGAAATTTCCAGAAAATCTAATTTCATTAATTCCCAAAGTGGGAATGGATCTAATCCTACAAAATGCAGCCTTTCAGAGTACTCATATTTTCATGCATGCTGTTCACATTATTTTAAGTACAACTTTTACAAGTTTGCAAACACTGTATTCAAATGACAAATAAACCCCTTTATCTGTGTACACATATAGCCCTAACATTTGTCACCGATTTTATACTTTAAAGTGGAAAAACACTACCATTAAAACCTTTATCATGTTGGGATGAGGATGAAAAAAGAGTTTGATAGCTTCTTGAGGGCGTGATGTCTTGTCTGTCTGTGTAAAACCGGAGGGCAGCTTCTGCTACAAGAACGAAGTAATCTGAATGTACTGCTAGTAGGCTGGCTCGCTGTAAAATTATAACTGTATTGTGCGTATTGGCTATAAGATGTAGGAGTCTCTGTACACTGTTAGACTGTTTGTAATCATTTTTGCAGTGTGTCAATTTGGTTTTCTAACGGCTGCTGTGGCATTAAAGGAAAACGGGGGCATTTCATTTTAGATTTTTTTTTGGTGATGTATTTCCTTAATTTAAAACCTACTCACATTAAGGACACATAAAGACATTATTTGATTGTAGATCTGAATAGCATATTCTATGACAAAAACACTGAATGGTGAAAAACATTGATTTAAGCATTAAATAAATTGTGTTTAACTCTGAAACAGTGTGATCTCTTTAGGCTTGAGAGTCTGTATATGCAGTGTCGAAAATTTTTACTTTACATTAGGAATTATCTTTGTATTGGTTTTCATTAGATGCCCATGTAGTTCAAGTGTGGTGTTCTACTGATGCAATGGCTCAGTATGCTGATGTCTATGCTGTGGACATGAAAATCATGTGACTTTTTTTGGGGTGGGAGGGGGGGGGGGGGGATTATAAAGGAAGTCAGATAGGGTGCTGTACCACATCCCCTTATACTACTGTGTCAATCAGGGGGTAGACGATCCTTTGATATGGTTGAACTGTCAATTTTGTTTGATATGTGTTTTCACCTGAGCAGATTTTTTGATGTACAATTCTTACTAACAAGAGTGAAGCCATTGAAATGTAACTATTCTAGCACTTTGGTTATTCAAGGTCTTTTAGAGGCTATAGCAGCAATGATGCCACCACAAATGTTTCAGACGTCTTTAAAAAAAATAAAAAATCCTAAAAATAAAAAAATAAAAATGCATTGATTTCGCAATACAATTGTTTCTCTTGTCTTGTCTTTGTGTCCTTGAACATTTTTTTAATTATGTAAGTGATGAGACACTGCCCTTCAATTAGAGTTATGTGCTGCCTCCAAGTCCCCACCAAAGTGTCCTTCAGCAAAAAATCTCCAGGGCTGCTTGTTTCTATGTTTGGACCATATTGTTGGGGCCAGGAAACAAGAGTTTCCCCATGTGGATATTACTAATTTGTGTTGAATAAGTAATTAATGGACTGCATTTACAAAGCCAGAGGACACTTTGTCATGTGGACAGGGGGAGTCTGGGATCGAACCACCAACCCTGATTAGAGGATAACCTCTAACCCCTGAGCCTCAGACGCCCCACAATAAATAATAAAAAGTAAACATTATTTCAAAGCAGTCCAACCAAGTCTTGCCTCTCACATGTATGATTTATTAATATTTCATATCCCACTTTAAATGTATGTTTTATGCAGATGATGTATAATTTGTTGTTACTAAAGGACAAGAAAATATTTATACTAGTGGTACTGTCTAGTCTTTTCTTAGAGGCGGAACACAGTAGAGAAATGCTCTTCCACTTACTGATGATTTATTTTACATAGCAAATCTTCCCACAGTATGATCAGTCCCATATTTTCACCTCTTTGTGGTGCTTTGAATAAACACAAATGCTTTTAGGAATAACCACCTTTTAAATTAAACGAGTAGACAAGACAGGGCACAGTTAAATGCTCTTGTCGTTCAGCTCAAAATGCATTAAAGGTTCCAGTGTCATGTGTCGTGGATGCATCGCGCGGTACTGGAGACATCCTGGTGGTGGCGCTATGCTGACACGCGAGCGCAAGGTCACACGGTGTACCATTCTGCTGTCTGCGCTCCACAAACGCTGCAGCTGCCTCCGTCCTCCTCCCCACACACACTCCACACTGTCGCACAGCCATGGCCGACAGCGCAAGCGAGAGTGACACCGACGGAGCGGGCAGCAGCTCGGCCACCCCGATGTCCTCCTCCGCTTCAAATTCGGGGAAACCGAGCGTAGTCATTTCACAGTTTCGCCTGGAGGAACTGACGAACCGCCTGGCCTCCTTACAGCAAGAGAATAAAGTTCTTAAAATTGAGCTGGAGACGTTCAAACTCAAGTGCAAAGCCCTGCAGGAGGAGAATCGGGACCTCCGCAAAGCTAGCGTCACCATTGTGAGTAACGTTAGCTAGCTTAGCTACATGCTAACCACTTATTATATTACATTTGTCAGCAAGTTGGCGATGGCTAATGCTGTTTGTTTACCGTTAAATAGCCAGTGTTGGCATATTTGAAGTGTTACGTGGACATGTTATCTGTATTTTATCACAACACTCTGGTGTTTTGCTAGCTCAACTGACATTAGCTAACGCTAGTTTGGTATGTTGCTAATGTAGCCAGTGGGGCTAACGTTGCTAGGTGGTTGGACAGCTACAGCCAGCTAGTTTGCTTTGTTTTGTTTTGGTTGCTAATTATTTGCTAACGTTAGCTCAACGGGTAGCGTTACGTTGAACTGCGGCAAAATGAGGTGGGCACCTCACGATGCAAGTTACCTACGGATGTTAGCAATTTGGTCATCTGATAACTCACTGCTAGACATTGTCACCACGTTATGCCAGGACGAGGATACGGTAACTGGGGGGAAATGAATATCCTCGCAGCATTGGCATGGACCTATGCGTCATGGTTTATCAGCCACAGCTTCATAAAATGTGTAACCGATCTGTTGGATAGATGGGGAAGTATGTAGGCCAAACTTAGCGTGCTAGCTAAATGCCAGGCTCATATGTTGGCAAGTCAGCCACAGTGCACCCGCGGTAAACGTGTGAGGCTCAGATAGCAGTTTGCTTTCTGTTGTCCCCCTCATTGTTCTTCAACAACTGACAAATTCTACCGGCTTGCAAAACAGTATTTTTAGCGTTGAGGTCGGTGAATAACGGGGATGGATGATATGAGACTGGTACCAACAAGGACAGACGTATCATCACACTGTAATGCTAGCCGTTGTAGCTGTCCCACACGTTTCCTCAGTGTTTCACTCTTCCCCTCACTGTCAGTACTGCAACACCCATTGAGTCATTAGGGGAAAACTCTGCTTCCTCTTTGGCTGGGAGATTTCACTGCAGTAGATTTAGTTTGATTGGTGCGTATGTTTGCAGCACGGTTAGTGGTCGCTGGTCAATTTAATCAGGATAAGAATGTGATGTGCCCGATCTCAGAAGAGTGTACGTCACTGATGTTGCCACTGTCTCTCATTTGTTTCTGTCCTGCAGCAAGCAAGAGCGGAGCAAGAGGAGGAATTTATCAGCAACACCTTGTTCAAGAAGATCCAGGCCCTCCAGAAGGAGAAGGAGACTTTGGCGGTCAACTATGAGAAGGAGGAGGAATTTCTCACCAATGAACTGTCAAGGAAACTCATGAATGTGAGTGATCGGGGGGGAGGGTATACGCTGGTTGAAGTTGTTTGTACCAGGCACCATGGTGAATAACATCAGTTAGATTTTTCACCCTGGTTGATGTACAGATAATGCAAATGGCTGCAGTATTGTTGTCGTGTACAGCTTGAGCTTACAGGGTTGGGTGTCTATGCACCCAACCTCAAGTATGAGTGCACAGCAGCTATTGCATTACCATTAAATGTATTGGTACTTTCCTGAACCCTGGAAAGGCTCAAGATGACTTCACTGTGGCTGCTAGCTATTCTAAATTACTCTCAAATGACTTGCCTCCCTTTATGCCGGTTATTTGGTTGTCTGTTTTCCACATCTTAGTTTCCCAACTGCAGAGTGGCACAGCACGTACACGCATGCGCTCACACTTTCAATGGCTGGCTGTAGGCTGACTAATGGTTTGTTGATTTGCAAAGAAGTGGGAGTCTGGAAAGGGGATACATGAAATGCCTCGGCACCCCCTGTTTAAGGTCATACAGATGGACTTGTTTGGGTTTTTGCTTCTCACTCAACATGAAATGAAACGGACCTGTGTCTGTCTCTGTCCGTCGACTTGGTGCTGACAAATGGCCCAAAGTCTGTGTGTCTGTACACGTGTATATATTCTATAAACTAAAATGTTATATTCTTGTGACGACTGAGGGAGAGTTGAGCAAATGTGGTTGTTTATTTTATAGGACGTAAAATGCTCCGGTGCAAAAGCACTTTTGTAAACCTGTTTTTTTTTTTTTTTTTTTCTGACTTGCGTTTTCCCCACCATTACTTTTCATGATGGACTTTTTACTTTAGTTGTCTAAACTAGAGCAGCCAAATGATACAAGTACATCAGCAGGTATTTGATGTCAGCACAGTTTATGAGCGATACTGTGTCCCCCTTTCTTAAATCCTGCAATGTGCCAATTTAGATCTGTCCTTTTAGAGGCACTATTATGTACATTATGCAGACATGAGCACAGTGCCACCATTCATGTATTATTTACAAATGAACAGAAGAACCTAAGTGAGATAAAATATCTCTGCTCGGTGTCCATAGACTGAAACTAACAGACTCGGGCGTAGTTGCCACTCACAGCACAGTTGGGTGGAAGCCTGTTGTAGCTGGCAGTTGTTTTTGGCTAAATGGAGACAAATTATCAAAACAATACCTGACATTGTTGGTGTGTTAATTGGAAGAAAAATGACCGCACTGGGTGTGGCAAAACTTGGTGGCTTGTTGTTTCAGCCAGGACTCGACTCCGTATGAATGCAGCCATTGTTGGTTTATACAAACTGCCCTGCTTTGTTTCTGTTTCTGTTAGTAGCATGATGGAAATGGTTATGTTGCCCTCTCCGGTCTTTTCCTATGAATGGATTTGCATCCTATTCCCTGTACTGAGTAATAGCTTATATAATTCATCGCACAGTTTGAATCACTGCTGAGCCGCACCCTGTCTTTGTATTGGTGGACTGCCAACGGCGGTTACTTTCTTTTGCCAAATCATTATTTTATGCCGTTTACTCCTCTGGGAAGTTTCACCGTGCATCTGATAGAATGGTAACATTGGCTTCCTGTTTTGCTAAACTCTGAATGTGTAAGCTAAATGTGATGACCTGTGTTGGTTCACTGTGGTCATTGAATAGTTTTTACGTGACTCACCGTGCGCCTCTTGTGCCGTTTCCCCTCTCTCCTTCTTTCTCATCTCTCTCTCCTTTCATCCGCCTCCTCTTCTTTTCCTCTGTTCATTCGCCGTCTTTCCCTTTTTTTTTCCATCCTTAGCTCCAGCATGAGAAGGCCGAGTTGGAGCAGCACTTGGAGCAAGAGCAGGAGTTCCAGGTCAACAAGCTCATGAAAAAGATCAAAAAGATGGAGAATGAAACCATCTCAAAGCAGCTAACCCTGGAACAGGTATACTAATTGGGCCAGATCAAGAACGTTTCATTACATCCCTGAACAAGTCTGTCCAGTTGTGGTGTTGTGAGACACCAACAGTTCACCATCCTTAATTCGTCCCACAGAATTTTAGCTGGAAAGAACATTTTGGTCTGTGAGTCAAACCTGTGTGTGCTGAAGCCAAGGCATGTGTTTCCATGTTGTGATGACAGGATCTTTCTGGAGATGCATTGTTATTGCTGCTCACTCATGAATGTATATGTCAGAGTGATGCTTGATGTTACTGTACATTTAGTTAAACTAATGTTTACCAAGAATGTCACTTAACCTCACCACACAAACACTAATAGCTTTAGGAGCATAGAGACTGTAGCTCTGTGAAAGAGAAGCTTATCTTTCACAGAGACCTTGGGTTTCGCATTACAGTGTCTTTGTGTGCAGTTTTGTGGATTCTTTTCAACGCCAAGTTTTTTTTCTACCTCTGAACGTCGCGCTTCCTTTTGTTCTCCAGTTGAGGCGGGAGAAGATCGATCTTGAGAACACATTAGAGCAGGAACAAGAAGCCCTGGTCAACAGACTGTGGAAACGGATGGACAAACTGGAGGCCGAGAAAAGGTGCGGAATGATCATATCATATGTCCACCACGATGGACATTTAAACATCCGCCTGGATTCAAAGCTTGTTTTCAGCAACATGTTGTGGATCCTCTGTTCATCAACTAATCTATACATGTAGACGTAGTTTCAGCCCTAGTGAAAAGTATGAAACCTGATGGGTTGGCTGTGACGTATATGTGTAAAACTACTTATATTACACTGTAATTACTAAACCTTTTAATTGTGCCATCACCTCACATTTAACAGGTTTTAATATAGTGATTGGAGTGTATTGCTTATTTTGTTTGCTTTTGATATATTTGGAAGCGTAATATAAAATGTAGCAGTTCATTAATAGCGCCTTGTTTTTTTGAACATGGTGAAACACACTATTTTTAATAAATGTTTTTTGCGATCTTTTTTTGTTTGACAGACGCACAAAATGCCTGCTTGTCATCAAAAACAGAAAGTTTCTCAGCTTCACTTCAAAGTAAAATGACCAATAATCTGCTAACTGTAGGCTGATTGATTTCCTCCTGAAAGGCCAGATTTTGTTTGTAATTATCTGCCCATCATCTCCGTTGATACATTTTAATAACGATGTTCTTTCTTTTGTTTTTCCGAACTAGAATCCTTCAAGAGAAGTTGGACCAGCCAGTCTCAGCTCCTCCCTCCCCAAGAGACGTTTCAATGGAGATAGACTCGCCAGAGAACATGATGCGGCATATCCGTTTCCTGAAGAACGAGGTGGAGAGGCTGAAGAAAAGCTTGCGCACCACCGAGCTGCAACGTAAGTGGCCTCTCAACTTGTCACACGATCTAAAGGGAGTGTGGGCTCAGTGGGGGCAGATGTGCCTTCAAGTGTTGATTAAGGATTTGATTAGTAAAACGGATCCTCTGATGAGCTACAGTATGAGGGGCAAACTCACCCAACACTCAGACACGGCTTGTTTTCCATAGACCGGAAAGAAACCAGATACTCTCTGGTGTTGTCTGACATGCTTTACATCTTTGTTACCTGCTCGTTATTCACCGGTCACATTACACCTGGTGATACTTAACGTATACGAAGAAGTGGGAATGCACAGTGATGCACAACAAGCATCTATGAAAGTCAATGTTAGTCATAAAGCATTTCCCCCTTCTTTCACTAAAAGCCAGTCCATTAAATATACAACATGAGGACCGACTGACACAGCAAGCTAGACCGGTCCAGATCTAGTGTATTTTTTATATATATATATATATATAAATATAAATATAAAAACATTAATACTGCATGGAAATGCAAGCGGGTACCATTTTTAAGAAGTGTCCTTGGTGCATTTGAGGACGCCTCTGAGGACTGTTGCAACATTTTCTTTTTATCTGGCAATTGCAGTTAATAGAATGTTATTTGGGAATAGACTAAAACATACTATGTCATTTTATAAACTCATGCACCAGTAAGGAGTTTTCAGAACAGTCACAACTGTATTTTATCTCGCCGATAAGATACTTGGACCATAAAGAGACTATGATTGATAGCCAACCGTATAGATAATTCAAGACTCTTAAAGTAGACTTCCATACCTTTTTTCAAATAGAAAAAGAAAATCAATCTAAAGTCTATAGATGGTGTTCAGATTAAAGCTTTGTTGTTGTGTGAAGTGATAAAAACCATCTGTTCGGGGATAAGATAAGGCTACAGGTAAAATTAAGAAATGGCAAGAAAATTAGAATACAAAAACACTTGCATCTTCTGGTGACATTATGACTTGCTTTATGATTTTAGGGAGCATCAGTGAAACTCTATTGACCAGCTAAACTCTGGTCAGGAACGCATCAAAAAATGATCCAGTGATTCAAAGTAACAAAGGATCGTTGTTGCTTGTGACATTGCGATGAAATAACATGGTACACGTTTTGTTATTTGTAGATGACAGGCAGCTATGGACAATGTTTACTGAGAAATATGCACCAGCTTTGTCTTTAGGATGACACTTATTTTCATAATTAAAAATGTAGTGACGGCTTATTTTTTGATTTGGTCTCTGAAACCCTGTAGTCTACTTGCACTCACACACACACAATAATGCCTTACTATCTCCTGCCAGTATCTTTTTTTAAATTATTAGTCAGCCACACCTGCTGCAGTAACTCCTACCGTCACTTAATTTTATTCTTGGTCTCTGCATTATCAACTGTGTTTGCAGAGTGACATGTCTTATGGCTCATAGGGCGTGGACAAAATAGTAGAAGCATCTCGCAGTACAACAGCAAATCAGCAAAAGTTATTTTGTCCAACACTTGTTTGTTGTTCAGATAATCAGCAGTGGTGATTCAGCTCAATTATATCTTAGAGAAATGACTTAAAAAGTCTGATCACATGTCTTGAGGTTTCTCTCAGCAGTATTCCGTCTATGCTTTCTTTCTGCCACTAGAGGGCGCTGTCTGTCTGTCCAACCTTTATTCTACTTTCTGAGACGCTGAGTCAACTGCCAGTACTGCTACTGTAAATATCATGACACTGCTCACCTTTTCAGAAACTGTAATCTTCAGTGACCCACTCTCTTTATTTTTGTAAAAAGAGAATTTTGAAAACAAAGTGGTTTGCCTTTTAAGCTCTTTGAAGGGGATTTCATTATCTCTGCACAGATTTTAGACAATGGCCTTTTTAATTGGGTTATTGTGCAATTTTGACATGAAACGCACGGATGCTGTTGTCCTTTATGTTGACGTTTAGTGAGGATGTGATCCAGACAACATCTCAACTGATGTAATTTGTTCTGCGTGTGTGTTCTCCCCCCCCAGACACAGAGAAGCGAGCGCAGTACATCGAGGAGGAGCGACACATGCGGGAGGAGAACATCCGGCTGCAAAGGAAGCTTCAGAGAGAGATGGAGCGCAGGGAGGCGCTGTGCAGACAACTGTCAGAGAGCGAATCCAGTCTGGAGATGGACGATGAGAGGTAGAGAATTATCAAACGGGTCACAATACCAAAATCACATGTGTCAACAAATCAAGTGACGTTGTTGAGAGACTTGGCGTGGTTTGTGTACTGGAGAGGCATTTGGCTCCATTGGCCACTTGCTAAATCCTGCCGCACAGTTTCCATTCAGGCCACAGACGCCAAGATTGCGTAAGACGCCAATATTGATACAGTGAGACATCAAAATAATTAGCCGTTGCCTGGTTTTACCTTGCCAGATCTGTGTTTGCTTAATGTAATTGGAAAAAGAGCCGAACTATCGGGACCATTTGAGCCAAAGACTGCCTTCTCTCTATCAGCGTATTTGGACTCTTATGTGGGATCCCTTTTCCTACTGGCAGCTGTTCCCCTTAAAGCTCAGG
Source organism: Anarrhichthys ocellatus (assembly GCF_004355925.1). Classification (NCBI taxonomy): domain Eukaryota; kingdom Metazoa; phylum Chordata; class Actinopteri; order Perciformes; family Anarhichadidae; genus Anarrhichthys; species Anarrhichthys ocellatus. The sequence continues at coordinate 6,411,875 of NW_022280033.1, read as the reverse complement.
CACCCACGGGATCCCCAGATGGTTCCCCGGTCAGTTGTGACATTGAATATGAGTTTGTAGTGATGGCTCTTCAGGTTTCACACACAGTCACAATCACACTGCTCCATCTCCGTTCGTATGAGATCATCTCATTGTTATCTTTTTTTTTTTTTGATTGTCTGTTGCACACACTTTATTGCTTGTTATGTCAGTGTTCATTTTATTTTTGTCTGTGATGCTTTTTTGTTGTTTGTGCTCCTGCTTTTTTAAGTACCTTTTTGTCATTTTGTAGCTAAAAGGTGCTATAATGTACATTATATTTTTTTTTCAATCCTAATCATATTGACAGAATAATGTCGATGAAGTTGTACTTGAAATGACATGTGCATAAACCTTCTGAAAGGTCGTACTACTGGCTTTGTACATAAACGATGAAATCAACTTGCAGCTTTCTCCAGTACTGGCAAGAGGGCGTGAAACATACAAAAGCACAAGTATGGTCCTTGAATAACAAAAGATTATATTTCAGAAAAGAACCAAAGATATCAAAACACATTCCTGCGCACACAGAGGGTTCACATCGACATCTATTGTATGTTCGTTGACCGGTCATGTCGCCCTCAGGTACTTCAACGAGATGTCTGCACAGGGCTTGCGGGCGAGGACTGTGTCGAGCCCCATCCCCTACAGCCCCTCCCCCAGCTCCAGCCGGCCCATCTCTCCTGGTAAGTACATCTAAGATGTCGCGAAATCAATAAATAAATATATAAATGAATAGAACTTGTTTCCTGAGAACAAGCTTTATCTTTGTAACAAAGATTAACAATGAAATCCATCATCTATCGTGTCAAATGTGGAACAATCAATCATTGATAAGTTGAAGTCTTTTAAAGGTCAGTGAAACCATAAATGCATTCTCTCTACAGGTGGCTGTAAAATAATGTTTGCGCCGTATTCTCCGTCCAATCGAATGACCCGCTCGCTCGCTTCCTTAATACTGACGGTACCTTCCGCCTTTGTTTCTGAGGACATCAGCAGGATCATAAAAAGTCATCCTGCTTGCATAACAAATGCTTTACTGCCAAATTCATTTATCTCATCAAGATTCACAGGAGAAGGTGGTTGTGTAGCAACAATCTTGTATTTAATATCTTTAACATTAATAAAGCATCAAACAACTATCATCTATGTAAAGCTATAATGGAGTAAAGTCTACCTGAGAATAGAAAGACGTCTCTCTCCCTCTGTGTGTGTTGTTATCTTAGCTGTTCCTTTATTTTGTTGACGTAGCCGGGCCAGCCTCTTGGTGCATGTTCCTGCATGTCGGTGTAGCTCACTGGCGGCTGCTCTGTCCCGCTCTCATACAGCAGTCGCAGCTGAATGTCATGTCGCCAACAATCCTGCTCGGTGTGACTCAGAGGGATATCCGTTTACGGCCTAAATGTTTACACAATGATAAAACAGAGAGCAGGTGCTCGAGCGCTCTAGAGAAACCACCTATCACTCCTGATATCTGGTGTAAAGTAGAGACAGAGCAGTACTTCAGGCTCAGCAACCAAGAGTTGTATTTATAGTTCAATACAAAGAAAGCACATACAGTATGTGCAACTTTCTCTTTATGTGTCTGCCTTCCTGTCTGTGTCACAGGTCTGTCGTATGGCAGCCACACAGTTGGCTTCACTCCTCCAGCTACACTGTCCAGAGCGGCCATCTCCCACTACAACACCCCCGCCCTGCACGTCCACGGGAGCTCCTCTCATGCCGTAACCGTAAGTAACATCCACCCACGCCTCCTAAACAACATGGCGGGAGTTTGCAACCCAGGGCTCAAACATTTATTCCAGGAAGTTAAGAAATCCAATGAAAAGTTTATTGGTGTGAAGATTTGCAGATCTTAAACTGGCTTGGCCATCACACAGATATTGTTGCTATGGCATTCAAAATATCCCTCTTACATTGATCCAAGGAGAACATATGAAAGCGCCATAAATATCAAGGTCCAGTCGGCTGTGCATTTATCTTTTCAATAACACGGCAATAACTGAATCAACACACCTCATCTGAGTTTGTTACATTCTTTGTTCCCCCAGCCTACCGATGTGTTTTAGTTTCAGTTATGAATAACATCGACTGTGTCAATTAAGGTCAGCATGACTTAAAGTACGTCTTTATTATCTCATTCATATCTTACTCGAAATATTTTCTTAAACTATTGCTGTTAGTTTAGAGGTCCTTGAGCCTGCAGTCATAACTGGCCTCCCAAAATATAACGCAGCATGCAACAACACTTAAAGGAGCCAGCTCTTGTGCTGTTAGTCTGAGGGCTGTCTGTTGGTTTAAATATTCAATTTATTTACAGCTGTACTGTTCAGGGGTCAGTGCGTAGGATCCACACTAACTGTTTGCCTACGTTCAAAGAAGGAAATGCACGTACGGCAAAAAAAATATTCAGATTTATAAAACCTTGCATACGTCTGCCAGTGAGCTATTTCCTTTTATAAATCCCAAATCTACCTGTAAATGTGCACAGCCTCACATCCCGCCCTCTACACGCCCACATTCAACCATGAACGGTCAATGCAAAGCACCGTATGAGCATTGATGCATATAAATGAGCTGCTGGTCACTGTGGGTCTTTACTGTGAAGCACGGAGACGACCGAGAGGAAGAACTCGTTCCATCCTAATTCTTCCATTTACGCAGTCTTAACGGTGTCAGAGTATCTATCATGCAATATCGTACTTGGTGATATAAACGTGCATTCTCTCTCCTGACCAGCAGGGGGCGACTCCTCTGGTTGCTAATATAAGTTTGACTGTATGGAAGTCTGTGAGAAAGGGACTCTACTTCTCACTTGATTTATTCCCACTGTTCTGTTGTAAACCCCCATCTCTTGTGTTCTCCCTCTGTGGTATTTTACATCCCTTCATGTTCTCTTGATCTGTGTGGATGGTACAGTCCACATCTCTGCCATCACCACTCAGACCACCCAGGAGTTAAACAAAGAAATAACTCAGAACCTCAGTCAGATTCATTTTACTCTGAACCTCTTTTCTCTTTATAACCAATAGCTGAGTATGGAAACCATGACGGAGATGAGCAACCTCAGCACTCACCATCTTATTGTACTTTTGTAGTTTGAACAAAAATAACTGCCACAACTTCCTCTCTTTTTTACACTTTGCCTCTAACTGCTTATTCGTTTTTATCATCATTGATAATATTCCTCTCAATATGACGTTATTAATTGTCTATTTTAGTTCCTATTGGGCCCTGGTGTTAGTGTTACGTCTTATACATTTTAGATTTTTAGTCTAATGTTTCTATTTTAGTTGCACTCTGATTGCTTTTCTAATTTGCACTGGTGTCAGTATTAATGCTTTTACAATTATTAATTATTACTCTGTAGTTTATATGTTTATATTTGTATTTTATTGTTTTAATCTTTGATCAAACTAGTTTGTTATAAAAGATGAGGCCTATTTATTAATTTCTTTTTTTCTTCTCTTTCTCAAAACAGAGGCCCTCGCCACGAAGAAGCACCAGTCCTGACAAATTCAAACGTCCAACGCCCCCGCCCTCCCCCAACACACACTCAGGGGCCCAGCAGGCTCCGCCTCCGCTCCCCCCACCAGCTCAGCCCATGGTGCAGTCCATGTCCTCCCCGGCAGCTATGTCGCAGCACGCAGCACAGCAGCCTCCCTCCCAGCCTTAACGTACCACGCCGTCTCTTGTCTTTAAGCGTGAGCGCGCCTGCTGATTGCCACGATGCTACCGCAAACAGCCGCTTCCATCATTACCAGCTCCGGAAGTCAAGTTTCTTACTCTTTACCAACTCCACAAAAGAAGCAGCTTCAAATGTCTTAGAGGGGAAAAGAAACAAGACTGGCGGCTCACCCTCAGTGAAGCCGGCCGTCTGCCAAATCAACCCCAACTATTAAAAGGAATGGATGGACTGAAAAATAATCACTTCTGGGGATTTGTAGGCCAATTATCTGTTCCACAGTCCGTCTTGTACATGATGTTTTTTTGTTTTCTTTGCCTGGGACATTAGCTGGTTGAAAATTTATGTTGTGGCGCTTCTGAGATAGCACAAACCGCACAAAGTATGTTTCATGGTGGTGTTTTCCGATAGGTTGGATGTTTGAATCAACGGATTGATTGATGTATGGCTAGAGAAGTGGATGAACTGATGGATGTGGTTGATTCTTTTAATGCCTATAATATGACACTCGATTGCAGTAATGTACTCCACTCCAGCCCCCCCCCCTCTCCCCCTTTTTGTCTCTCTGCAACAGTGTCGACAAGTCACCCGACCCCGAGCTTAACGCAGCTTCGACTAGGTTAACGAGAGGCGTCGTAGAAACCTCGCTTGGACTTTCTCCATTAGAGGGCATTGATCAAACCGAGCTCGTGCCAGTTATTTAGTTTCTGAAAGCATTTCAGGCTCTGCTGCTCTTCAGTTATAGTGAAAAGGAAAAAAAGGATGGACACAGGTACATAAACCACAGATAAATGTCGCCTTATGAGGTGTTTAAAAATGTAGTCTGAGGTGTTACAACTTAGTCATGTACTCTCTCGCTCTCTTTTTGGTGTATTTCTGAAAGCTTCTATCATCCATGTGGATATTCCTCATCAGAAAAAGAAAAAACTAAAAAAAACATAACGCTCTTTACACTAAATATACATACTGCTAAAACATTCTAAGTGAATGGTACTGGTGAACTAAATTTCTATGTATGATTAAAGCTCTTGAGATGACGACCTCTGTTCTTACCTGTCGGTTCTATGGATAACACATTTGCACATTTGTGAGCATAAGAGTGAAACATTGATAATCAAGCTTTGTAGACTTCACAACTGCTGAAATGACCCTGTTCTCTATGATCTTAACAGGTGCACTGATTCTGAATTAGATTGATCTTTTCGTGTGTTTAGCTTCACTGGAATGTTTCCTTCATGAGGTCCCACCAAACTCCAAAACGTCCATGTTTTATCGTCGTCTTACTACCATATGTTATGACCTGAAATAATAGACTGCCATAGTTCTTATTACATAAGTAATCCCCTGGCTTTTCTCCCAGGGCAGCCATGAGGTTGACATTGATCCTTTGGGAATTATGAAAATTTGGTTGAGACACTCATGGTCCCCAGAGGATGAATTGTAATAACTTTGATCCCCTGACATTTCATCTATAGCACCTTCATCAGGTCAGATATTCTTCTTGTCTGAAACTTTAGTTAATGACCGTGTACTTGCAAGACTAACGGCATTCCCGTCAGCCTCGGTGACGAGCTTAAAGCTGCAGCCAGAGTTTGGGACTGACCAGCAGTACTTTTGGCATTTTGGGATTTTGAGTCCCTTGTTCTTTAGTGTTTAACTAAATCTAGAAAAATAACTTAATACTCAAATTACTAATTTTCTTCAAGAGCAAACCAAAACTAAATTTTTTAAAAACTACTCACGGTGGGGTATTAAAGTTATGTAGTGCAGTAAAAGACAACAGATACGACTGGACGTTACTGTTTGGAGGTAAGAAGCTTTTGTGTTTCTGCTTTGGCCAAATCTAAATGCTACCGAGTAGTGTACACACACTACTTAGTAGCATTGAATGTGTGTACACTACCTTCCCACATATTAACTTGTGTCTGTATATAATGAATAAATACAGAAAGTGTATTTCACTCTGCATTGAGGCCAACTATGTGGAGTACGTCAGCACAGACGCCATGCTTCATATCTTTGGTTTGTTCAATCTTTTCTGATAAATCTGTTGCTCCCCGTGTGTTAGATACAGTTTTGCCAAACATAACATAACATTGACTTTTTTTTATAAATCACTGGGCATGCTGAACAAAAACCTGTCACCCATCATCTTATGTTCTGTAAATCAATTCAGTATTTCTTATTTCCGCCTTGGCTGATGAAGACAACCACCACAGGTGCAACAACCTGTGGTGGGAGGAGAACGGCGCAAAGATGACACTTTATAGCTTCCATCAGGTAACTGTAGCGCATTCACACATACGGTCGGTTCAAACTCACCAGAATGTGTTTTCCTACCACGTTGTGGTGCGCTCTCTCGCTGCTGAAGCCGGCAACCTGAACTAATCCAAGCAGGAATCTGGACTGGAGGCTCAGGGTGGCCTTGCTGGGTGCTAACGGGGCCTTTGACCTCTGCGGCTTTATGGAACTGGGCGGCCGAAATCAAGAGATATTTATCCAGACTGCAGGGTGGCTCTGTATGTTTACACCTGCCAAATCTCTTACGGAAAAGAACAGCAGGCTGCTGCATCTAAGGTGTCAAAAAAAGTGCTGGGGAAATGTCAGAATACCAGGTTAGCTTATGAAAAACTGCCAAGAAAAGTGGGTTTATGTGGGTTGATTTATGGGCTGTGGATGAGTAACGTGAGCTCTGCAGCGAGGGCAGAAGTAATGTCTTTAATAAGATGATTTTTGATATCAGCTCATTGATTTATCCGATTGACAATACTGCAGCTAATATCACATTATAAGAGGCAGGAAGCAATGTTCAGTAATTCACTGTTTTAGTCAGTTATCACAGGAAAGAAAACCCCAAACATGTAACAGTAGAATATGGTATTTAGGAAATGTAATGTCCACTGATGGTTAAAACTATAAACTAGCACAAAAATAACAATTACAAACTAAAAGCAACATTTGCATTTTGGAACATAAAAGGCAAACTTAACTACTCAGTCCAGCTCTAAGCATTAGTGGAAATGTGGGCCTTCGCGACTATACATTTTGATATGGCACATTATGCATGAAACAAAACCAAGACTTTGTTCCAGGGAGAAGTATTATCAGGAATACCGAACAGCTGGTACCACCGCACATGCTTTTAGGCAAAGTTTGAAGTTTCTCCATAGGTTTAGAACATTGTGTTAGTATTGGATTTTCCAAGAGGACCACAAAATGCCCAGAGCCAATGCCAATTTCTATTGCTTTTATTGTGTATTTTATCAAAATATGTCAAAAGATTGGCATGGGCTTAATGGGTAGACCTACGTAAAGTACCATTGAAGGCCATGGGTGTTCCAAAGGAGCTCTGAATAGCTATTTTCATTTTGGACAGAGTTGTTAGTTTACCGGTAAGTCTAGCATTTTCGTCAGCTTAGATATAGGCCAATAATGATTTAGGTCGAAGGTGTCTCCACCCTAATGCAGTGGAACCAGTTGATGTCATACAGGATATTTGTCCAGCAGGAGAAAGAGCGAGGGGAGCGCAGGTCATCTCGTCACACTTTTTGCTTTCACTTCAATTTCTCAGTACATCAGTCACTCACTTGCCATATTAAATTAAATAACAAATTATTGTGCACAAATGTATAATCTTTCAATTTTTACTGCTCACGTTAATGTAGAGTTATAAATGGTTAAGTACAGAATGTGCTTTTGTGACAAGTTGGCCCAATATCTGGTACGTTTTCACATAATTTTCAACAAATAATGTGTGTGTGTATCAATAAATGTACTAAATACCTTATGCAAGCAAGTGAAATTCAGCACCAACATTGATTGTGTTCGTAGTGCGCCCTAGCCGCGCTGTAATCCACTCCCTCCCTCAGATTCCTACACACTGTCCCCGACATGCACTACATCTGGTTGAAACTGGTCTGGGGCAACATGTCAATGTAATGCCAGAGTAGAGTACAAATAACTGTGCCTCCCTTGTTCTTTTTTCACATCATTTTTCGGGCAGAAAGGGATTATGAAGCCTAAATCTTTCCTGTAAGACCCTTCCAGGCAGCAGACCTCAGCTATGGGGGAGAAAAAGCATCAAAGTTCCTGAAGAATTTTAGTTGCATTCATAGTGAAAACCAGTCTGACCTCTGATCTGCTCTCTTCATCCCTCCCATGTTCTTACTCTGCCCCTCGTTCTTTCATCTTTCGCGTGTCTCCTTTGTGTTCTTCTTTCCCGTCCCTTCTCTCCACTCCTTTCCTCTGCTTTTTCTTCTGACTTTCACTGTGTTGCTGACCTGAGGTTATGAGAATCTGTGCTATCACATGATGATATAACTTTGTTATGCTGCTGCAATGTGACCAAGAGCAATTATTCTCTCTCCTTTCACACAAGAAGATTTCTCTGTAACCAACATCGGGCTTGTGTTCATTTAACTGTAATTAAAAAACATGTTTAGTCGACTACTTGGGTGTTTCTCTGCAGAATCAGGATTGTTTTTAAGTTGGAGTCAACTAAACTCCACCAAGTTTTGTTGATCTTAATTTCGTGGAGCAATATTAATTCAAGCTATTCTGTCAGTGTGTGCCTATAATTTACTTATGTTTCCTTGGATACATCTATTTCATTTTACCACTCTGTGTTTATGTGTGCCTATACTCTTTATCTACTACTCTTCATTGGCAGCTCATCCTCCATACCTGCAAATGTGGGGTTCCTCAGGGTTCGGTTATAGGTCCATTTCTCTTCTGTCTTTACATGCTCCCAACGGGAAGAATCATCCAATCTCCTTACATTCATTTTCACATACGCTGATGATATACACATCCATGCCTCTCAATTCACAAAATCAGGCAGATTTAACTCAATTACAAAACTATCTCCAAGACATTAAAGACAATAATTTCCTTCAGTTAAATGAGGACAAGACAGATCCTGCTCTTTACACAAGGACTAAGCATATCCTATAGTCATCTATCTCCCCTCTTGTTGCCTATTCATGTATCACTCTTATATTCCTTAATGTTCAATCACCTTGTTGTTATGTTTTAGTGAAGGGCAGGCCAATTAAGACTATTTTATGAGTTGTGTGCATGTAGCCTATTGCTTTAATCAAAGCTCACCACGGAGAGGACTCCAAGCAGTGCACCCTGCTGGCACAGTGTGTTGCTATTGGTATTACCATCCATCAACCGGTTCAGACTGGACTCATGGCAATAGGTTCACGGAGAGTACCCACACCCAGCCCCCATCGTCAGCACATGAACCCCCCCAACTTTCAGCTATACCAGGCAGAAGTATATTTAGATAAGTTAATTCATTTTGTACATGATTGTTCTAATTATTATTTTAACGTTTCAATTACTTTGTGAGGTGCTGTATAGCAAGAAGATAAGTAAAATAGTTTTGTGTCTGTTCATACGCGGGTCTGTATGTGTGCAGCCTCCTTATTGACTTTTCAATGACTTGAGATTAAAGATGTAGCCCAGAGAAAAACAAGAAGCACGTATAAGGCTGTGGCCACAGCCTCCACATCACCGTCTGCCCGGATGAACTCTGTGCTCTTCTGTTTGCGGTGCGCTCCAGGCGCGCAAAAAGGAAGCAGCGCGTTTCCTCCTGTAGCTGCGTTCAAGCTGCTGCTGGACCAGCAAGAACAGCTTTGAACCGGTTTTTGTCGCCGGCTACAAAGCAGTATGAAAAGGATGCATAATGCGCATTGATGAAGCAGAGCGCTGTCTTGACACACGAGCGTCACAGATTCAAGCTCCGCAGCATCCGTGTGCGATGCTTTTTTGTTTATGTCATTTGTAGGGATTTTTGTAAGAAGGGATTTTTAATAGGGAAACCCTACATGGAAAGTTCCCGTAGAGCGCGCAGCTCTGCAGGGTCCTGCTGCTGTTTTTATAGATGCTGAGGTGAGTGTCGCATGTGTTTCTAACAAACATATCAAGCGCAACATGCCCGTGTTTGTATTAAAGTGATAGGATAACATATGATGAGGAAATGCGGTTGTTGTTGGTGAATAAAGAAGATCGTTTGAATCATACAGTAATTTTCTTCAGGATATTATTGTCTTTTAATTTCAATAAAAAAGTAGACTATATACTGTCAACATGCTGTAAGCCTGCTTTGTAGGAAAATACATCTGAAATGTGAGGAGTTTTGCACCAACTCCCCTATAAGATGCCGCATTGTAAACAAAGTGCGACCAAATGGAGTTAATGCTGCCGCAGTGATGTATAAAGTTGCTCTGGGCTACAAATTATTTATGAAAGGTCTGAAAAACTTAGGTCAGCATAGGAGACAGGCCTCTCCCATATGGCTGAGGATCAGAGCTGAATCATAGAGGGGGGCACAAAGCAGTGCAGCTTTCTTTACTTTCCCCACCTCCAAGGTGTGGTTAAATGGAGACAGGAACAAAAAGGGCAGTTGCCTATGGGTAAGTTCCAGTCGGTCTGTGTTCAGGACCTCACACAGGTGGCCTGCCTGTTTGTCCAGGCTAAGTGCTGCAGCAGCCTTCCCTGCATCAAAGCTTTAAGTAAGTGCATATTTTGGAAGCTATTATAGGTCCAGTTTAAAAATACTGTTCTATAACTAACGTGATCGTTTAATTATTTTTTACTGTCAAACTTACGACTGTATGTGTTTGTCATTCCTAGGAGCCTCTTCTCTGTCAAAGCTGTAGCAGATCCCAGTGGGCGGCAGTAGCATCAGCACCATGTCTCAGTCTACCGAGTTGCTGGACGGAGGCTGGGGATGGGTGATTGTTGTGGCCTCCTTCATGGCCCAGCTCCTGGCCTATGGATCACCCCAGTCAGTGGGCGTCCTGTACCCGGAGTGGCTGCATGCCTTCCAGGAGGGCAAAGGCATGACGGCCTGGGTGGGCTCCCTTGTGGCTGGTGTGGGACTGATAGCCAGTGAGTAGCACACACTGTTATAATGTAATACTCCTTAACATGGGTCTACTTAAGGGGTTAAATTGCCAAAATAGATGGCATTTGAATTAGATCAGCGAGGGTGCGGATATTGCTGTGAAGTTTTGGAGTCATGTTAGAGAGATAGATGGTGAAAACTGTGTGTAATCTTTCAGCAAGTTTCCCCCTTAGTTTATCTGATAATTATATGCTGAGTAGTAAATTGGTGTTTTGGCATTGCATGCCATTATGGGCAATATATTTGCTGACGTGTGATTTAGGGGGATATACTCTCTGTTTAGTGCCAACAGTAGAGCACTAAACACTCACCTTTACACCTATCTTCCTTCCATTTCCATCTCAATCATTGTACCACATGATGCCATGCCACTGATAACAAAGCAGACACAATGCTTGCTCAAAGTCTGAACAATGACTGCCATGTAATGAGGAAATACAACCCATCATCAAGGAATATGTTTACTGTAGCTTAAGGTGTTAACAAGTTATAGTTACTGTAATGTTTCAACAGGATGGAGAGAAACGGCAGTGTCATGTCAGAGAGGGGCACTTTGTGGCTCCCTGAGCAGAGTTGCTGTTATTGATTTTCTCGAAGAGCAAAGCAATTGCAAGTCATCCATGCTATGAATGCGGGAGGATCACTTAGCCTTTAATCTGCCCATAAAGGGATGAAAAGAAAGACAGATTTGAGGAACAGATAGGGAAGAAACACTGAGTCATAACAATGACTGAATTTGTTGAGCAATTCTGTGAGTACTTGATGCATATAAGAAAAGAGAAAAAGCAAATAGAAAATGCAAATCCACGGTAAAAGCTGGCGTGTGAACAAACAAACTTTTCATGAATGTCTGAAATGATTATAAAGATATGCTCCAAGACTGTGTTGAGCAAACAGGGTCGGTGATAGTGGTCTTGGTTGACATTTCCATCTAAGGCAGCGCTCACTCGCCAGCCTGGTTTCTTGCTGTCCTCTTTCTCAAAGAGGTGAAAATCTTGATTGGACTGATCTGGCCTCGGGCGCAGCCAAGTCCTCGACACGTGTCCCAGCTGTCAGACCGCTGCAGCACTGCAGTTTCTGTAGCACTTTGTTAGAGGGAAGGAAACATTAGATGTCACATGATGAATGAGTTGATTTTCACAGGAACTGTTTCTTATCCAGAATACAACAAGTCAAGCAACACAATATCATCACTATCCCTTGTTCCCTGATTATTTTTGTTCCTCCGTCACTCACTTTTTCTCCTTTTTGTATCTATACTCTTCTCCCTCAGGTCCTGTCTGCAGTGCCTGTGTGGACAACTTTGGGGCTCGTCCCGTGACCATCTTCAGTGGCGTAATGGTGGCGGGCGGCCTGATGCTCAGTGCCTTTGCTCCAAATGTCCAGTTCCTCATCTTTTCCTATGGGATCGTGGTTGGTAAGGAAACACTTGATGATAACCTTGGGGGGGCCATCTACCTGGGTGTTTTTAGGCTACTCTAACAGATACATGCCTGCAAAGCTAATGCTAACAGCCCATCAGATAGAGGCTTGGGTCTTGTCAGTGTGAAAAAAAAGAGTTTGATGTCTCTTTGGTAATGGTGTTACCTGAGCTTCTTATCCCTCTAATATCTAGTGTCTCCTAACAAATTGCATAATGATTTTAAAGAAGCAGGGGCACATGCAACGTTCAACTCTTACGCAACATCAGAGGCTGACTTTATCCTAAATTACCAGTTGAATGAATACCATTTCCACTGAAAGTATGTAGAATCACAAAAAGGACATGGATCCCCATGTGATGCTTTATTGCCTCTGCAGCCTCACCAGTGTGCATGCGTGGGCCCAACACCACCTCCATCCATCCATTTTCCTCCGCTTATCCGGGGTCGGGTCGCGGTGGCAACAGGCCAAGCAGGCTGACCCAGACTTCCCTCTCACCGGCAACATGTTCCAGCTCATTCTGGGGGATCCCGAGGCGTTCCCAGGCCAGCTGGGAGATGTAATCCCTCCAGCGTGTTCTGGGTCTTCCCCGGGGTCTCTTCCCAGTTGGACGTGCCTGGAAAACCTCCAGTGGGAGGCGTCCAGGAGGCATCCTAATTAGATGCCCGAACCACCTCAGCTGACTCCTTTCGACGCGAAGGAATAGCGGCTCGACTCCAAGCTCCCTCCTGATGACCGAGCTCCTTACCCTATCTCTAAGGCTGAGCCCGGCCACCCTACGGAGGAAGCTCATTTCGGCCGCTTGTAACCGTGACCTTGTCCTTTCGGTCACGACCCAGAGTTCGTGACCATAGGTGAGGGTAGGAACGTAGACCGAGTGGTAAATTGAGAGCTTTGCCTTCCGGCTCAGCTCCCTCTTCACCAAGACGGTCCGGTGCAGCGCCTGCTTTACTGCTGCAGCCGCACCGATCCGTCTGTCGATCTCCCGCTCCATCTTACCCTCACTCGTGAACAAGACCCCGAGATACTTGAACTCCTTCGCTTGAGGTAGGCACTCCGTCCCCACCTGGAGGGAGCAATCCACCGGTTTCCGGCAGAGCACCATGGCCTCAGATTTGGGGGTGCTAACTCTCATCCCCGCCGCTTCACACTCGGCTGCAAACCGCCCCAGTGAATGCTGGAGGTCACAATCCGAGGAGGCTAACAGGACCACATCATCTGCAAACAGCAGAGAGGCGATCCCGAGACCCCCGAACCTGACGTTCTCCACCCCCAGGCTGCGCCTAGATATCCTGTCCTTGAAAGTCACGAACAGGACCGGAGACAAATGGCAGCCCTGGCGGAGGCCAACACCCACCGGGAACGTGTCTGACTTATTGCCGAGAACACCAACACCACCTGTTATCGTGCATTAAGTGACAGCTCAGCTGTGCTTAATCCCGGTGAACCCTTCACAGTCAGCACTGCCTTTCTCACAGGCATCACTGGAGAGGGTATGCCATGCATATTTGAAGACAGTTATTTATATTTAGAGATGCCCTTAGATGTTGGCAGTGGCTGTACATCCACGTGCAGCTTGTTTACTGCTCATCATATGCTTCTTTTATGTTTTGCCGACTGCATTGCGCTAGAAACCCTATGCACATTACACTGCAAGGATTTCCTGAGTTCATCCGCTGAAATACACAGTGCACAATGTTGTTGTGCAAAGTAGTGGACTAATATACATATTTCTAGAATTTTGAAGAAATGCAAGTGGCCTTTATACAACACATTTTCCTGACATGCACTGTACAATTGAATTCCCATTGCTGTGTTTTTGTTGTGAAAGGGAAAATCTTTTGCCCTTTTCACCTGAGTTAATATAAATTCTTCTTCTTCTTCTGTCTGTCCTTTTCTCCTCTCTACCATAGGCCTGGGTTGTGGTCTGGTCTACGCAGCCACGTTGACAATCACCTGTCAATATTTTGACAAGAGACGTGGCCTTGCCCTCGGCATTGTCACCACAGGTATTGCCGCACTCCCCCTCTGCCCTGCGCTCACTTGGTGCACACCCGTTCTTCATGCTCACTGCTTACATGTATGAGCTGTTGGGAGCCTTTGGATGCTAAGGTAAACACCTGTAGTGTAGCAAAGGCAGAGTCTTCTCTTAGGTAGGTAAGTGGACTGGTGACCAGTGACTAGATCTGTTTTGGGAGGTTTATTAGTAGCACCCAAAGTTTATCTTTAAAGTTTACTGAACTACTGAGCTATCTCAAAGTCTGGATATTAGTCATTTAACATCTTATGAAAATCTTGTTCCTGCTGACCTCCAATAGTTTAACCTTACTGTCGTGATGTAGAGGTGTACTCAAGGGTGTGTCAGTACACTCTGACATCATTGTTGGGTTTGGTCAGAGGTGAAACAGACTTCAAACTTTCAACCAGATGTTTGATTTCCATCCCAGTGGAAGGTTAGTCTTTAACATTATTAAAGCCACCATGTAGAATCGGAACATTTCTGGCTTTGGCGCCTCCCAGTATAAAAAAATATGGATACAACCCGTGAACACAGAGATGGTTTTTAAAACCATGTTTTTTAATCAAGATGGTCAAAAAGACTCATGCCATCAGCAGAATTTAAAAGGTGCCGTACTCTTCAGAATATGGCTTTAATTTGTATTGATTGATCTGTCCTTTTCTTACAAAAACTGAAGTTTTGTCTACCTCTGTTCCCCCAGGCACAAGTGTTGGAGCGTTCATCTATGCCTCCGCTCAGAACGAGCTGATCGTGTTGTTCGGCCTGGATGGCTGCCTGCTAATCATCGGAGCGGTAGCACTAAACCTCATGGTCTGCGCGGGCTTCATGAGGCCCCTTAACATGCCAGGGTACTACCTCAAACAGAAGGCCGCCCTGGAACGCAACACAGAGGAGCAGCTTTTCGAGAAGCCCCCGTTGGATGACCTGAAGATCACTGCAGGTTCCACCTCAACCACTACAGAGAAAACTCTCACGGTGAAAGAGTTGCTCATCACCGTTGATTCCAAAGACTTGGCCGTTCAGACAGAGAAGAAGAAAGGGGGCCTCCTGGCTGGGTTGACCATCATGAAAGTCATCAAGAAGAAGCAACAAGCTTACTATAAGTACATGCACTCCATGTACGAGATCATGCAGGACCAAGCCATGGTGTCCTTCTGTATTGCCATCTTCCTGTTCAGCCTGGGGGCGTTCCCTCCTGTGCTCTTTATAGAGGACGTGGCTCAGACTCAAGGACTCATTGAAGAAGTTAGTGTCATTCCTCTGGTATCAATAGGGGCCATTGCCACTTGTGTGGGTAAACTAGCGCTGGGTACGCTGGTGGACATCCGGTGGATTAACGGCATGTATCTGTATGGCTTCACAATGTTTGCTGGAGGTCTGGCACTGCTCTGTATCCCTAGCACTAAAAGTTATCTGGGACTGCAGATCCTGTCTGTCGTCCTGGGTTTCTTCTCTGGAAACTGGTCTCTCACCTCCTACATCACCACTAAGATTGTCGGCTTGGACAGACTGACACAAGCCCACGGCATCCTCATGTTCTTCGGGGGATTTGGGATCATGCTCGGACCCCCTGTTGTCGGTAAGAGAGCTGTATCTTGCTACACCAGCAATTATTGGTTAGATACAAGTGGTACAGATATTATTTTTTTGTGCATGGATAAACTCTTGTCGTAAGGCCATGTTGTCAGAGACATTTCAAAAGTCAGAATGTTAAATCAGGCAGGCAGAGCAAAGAAAAGGGCATTCAATAAGGAACCAGCTTGTCATTATTTAGCTGACTGGTGTATATGTCAGGAATTCCTGCTGACTCTGCTCACACTGTTTCTCTCATCTGTTTCCAGGGTGGTTCTTTGACTGGACACAGTCATATGACTTGGCTTTCTACTTTAGTGGGGGCTGTGTGGAGCTGGGAGCATTAATTTTATTTCTGCTCAACCTTCCCTGCTGGAACAGGAAGCACTCGGAGAACGACAGACCGGATGTCCATTACACCAGCAACTGTGAAAAAGTTGCCTCTGTAGCCTGAATATAAGCACCTTTCAGAAGGACATAAATCCTTTCCCTTACTGCCCAGCAACTGTCCTCTGATAAACTACACACAAAAACCTTCTGGGAGGAATTTTCTGTCTTTGACTTTACAGGAGTTTCCTCCTTGCTTTTGCTGCCAGGTTCTAATATACCAAAATACTTGCCAGAGGTTTTGAAATACAGGCCTTTCTTCTGTACTTCGCCTGCATTTCTCAGGTTCAAACCATATACTGCAGATCTTTTTAAAGGTTTGCCTCTGATGCCTGTGTTGATTTTTTTATTTTTATTATTGCCTCATTTTACGAGGCCAACTGAACAATATTGTTCAACTCCCAAATTCAATATTGTGTTTGTGTAAACACAGGTTTTCACTTTACTGTAGCTTTGAAAAAAAGACATGGTTCCATTCATAATACCTGGGAGAAAAACATTGGGTGTTACTTTAACAGAATAACAACATTAGAAACCACTCTGCAAATGCACAACAATCTCCCAGGAATCTTACTGGAACAGAAAATACAGGGATTGGAACGAGGGAGGGGGGCGCTTTTTTGGTAATTGTTATTATAGCAACACATTTCTATTTGGTATTTTTTTTTTATTGTATATCTTAATTACACAACCATGTATCTTTCCAAAGCATAAATTACAGTCAATGCCTGTCAACACATAATGCCTGTTGGAACAATACAAAAGCCTTGCTTTATAGATCATTTTTGAGTTCCACATACCTCCTGTGTCTACATCAGGTAGAGACTTTTTGAATAAGTTATGCTCATTCAAAAATATGTAAAAACACAGAAGAGATTCTACTGTGTTTTGAACCTTAACAGCATGTTGATTATCTTTGTGGCATGATCATCATGACCTCTGCTAGCATTGATTTTGACCAGGCTGGTCCTTTTCCATCACTGTTGTGTGTGGTATATATTTATGTTTACGTCGTGTGTGTATGTGTCTGCACACGCATGTTCGCATATGTGCACAGGATTGTGCGTGTGCATTGTTTGATAAACTTTTGTGTTAGCACTAGTTTGTAAAATCCTATGTGCTGGTGACTTATATATGCACAAAACCGGCCATATAGCTGTAATAAACTGTTTTTGTTTAAGTTGTAAGTTGATTATTGTGATCCTAATTGTAATAAATACATTGCAATAGGCTTTTAGAATCACTTGAATGTTGTTAAAGACACCAATACAAATGTATTTTTTTTGATAGTTCTAGTTTCAGGCATAAGGGTACATCTGGGACAATAGCGTTTGCTTATTGTGTTTGAAGAGGGGATTGACAAGGTGCAGAGGAGGTGCAATTAGTACTGACCTAGAAGAGACAGCATGTTTGGCTGTCACCTCTTAGCCACTCGGTATTTTGTATGCCAGTATTACACTATTTATGTATGTTATTGTTTTATTATATCAGTTTATTTAAAAAAAAAGTGCCAATAAAAGATATTTGGATTAATGATAGTGAGTGTCAAGGTTTGTGACGTATTTATCATGGAGTCTGGACCACAACCTTGCGGCCATATTTGTGAGCTGCAAACGACCGCACTGTTGGAGAAGAAGCTCCCATGAAAATATAAAAAATAAAACATGTCTGCTTTCCCTTCTCCTGGCAACCCCAGGACGAGTCACCATGGTTACACGGGTGTCACGTGACTGGCAACGTAAACACGAGCGGTGGTGAAGCAAGCTATCCGTACATCTAGCTAGCCGTACTCCATCACAACAGCGTTTATTTACACATACTGTGAGCGCAACGTTGGGATGTAAGGGCGATGGCAGTGATTATTCGTCGTGCGTCGGAATTTCCGAGCGTTTCTCGGAGTGGTTCATCATGTCGAGGAGGGGAAAATACTTCTACAATTGGAGAGAAATGGAGAGTTTTCCTGTGAGCTGAAAAAATGGGAGCAAGCGCTTCAGTGTCGCTCTGTGTAAGTTTAACTGCTAAGTTATTTTGTTACATTCCTCGGTGTTTTAGAGTCCATTGCCCAACCGATTTCGCCTTGTTTGGGGCAGCTAATGGGGTTAAAGACAGCTAACCTGACGCTAACTGTTGCTGTGACATGGACATCTGCAGCATCTGGTGTCTGTGACTTTGACTTGACAAGCGAGTTGAATGTACATTTACACGTTTTATCGAGGAAACGTAGTGTATCATTTTATTGTTAATCAAGTAATTATTTCTCACACACACACACACTTCTCGGTCTACTGATTATGTTTTGCAACACTCACTGCCCACACACACACACACACACACACACACACGCACGCACACACCACACAACACTGATCAAGTCATGAAGTGGATACTTTTACATCTCATATGTGTTTGGGATTTATCCTTTTTTTGAAACGTCTCTGTCCATCCAGGAATGTGACTATTGTAAGTAAATGATGGGACAATATGCTTTGTGTATGAGTCATCTGTTGCATGCCCTCTTCTTTTTATGCAGAGTGACCCGTCCTCAGTGAGAATCCTGAGGCCAAGTGCTAAGGTCAGTCCAGAGCCGATTGCTCCCACCCTGGTTTCAGAGCCTGAACTGTCCGCCAGGTGTGTGTTTGGTGTTGCCTTTGAAACACTGAGAGAGCGAGGGCAGATGGTTTGTGGAATACCCCTTGTGCTCAGAGACATGGTGGAGTTCCTCCATACGAAGGGTAATTGAGGCACATCCTTGCTACTCTTGTTCTGTTACTCCTCTGCTCCTCTTTCATTCACTTTTATCACATCCCTGTTTCCTTCTCCTATCTTTATCTTGCTCTCTCAATGCAAAACAATACTCAAACGTGATGTGTATGTGTGTAATGATGTCTTGTTTTATTATTACAGGAATGCACCACAGAGGTCTGTTCCGCCTGTGTGGGTCGGTGGTGCGGACCACGAAGCTGAGGCAGAGATGGGACCGTGGAGAAAAGGTGGACTTGGAGCATGAGGAAGATGTCTCCACTGTGGCCTCGCTCCTCAAGCTCTTCCTTCGGGAAATGCCCACCGCCATAGTTCCCGAACCCCAGCGCGAACAGCTGGTTCTGAGCCTCACAGGTACTAGGAGAGCATGTTCGACTGGCATTATTGGGTTAATCAGGAGGATACCACAGCAAGTCAGACATAAGATACATTTGTTTGTTGTTTTGGGTTTGGTGAGTTCTGCTGTTGCAACGTCGGCACATGTTCAGGGTTAAGCGATACAAGTTACATCTAAAAAGAACAACATGATGAATTGCCACAACATTTGTAAGTGTCACTTATCTCAAGAGACTGAATCGCTCAAAGATTCAGCATCAATATTCAATTTGTTTTGACATTTTAATCAAAGTCTGTCTGAGGACGCATGGGCTGGTTGTAGCAGCGGTGATCTGCACTCTGCTGAGTCAGCCTTTGTAGTTTTAATTGGGTTGAGGTTGATCCAGGAAAAGAGAACTGAGGAGCCGTGTGGTTAGAAATCCAAGACACTTTGTGATGCTGAATGTACATTATATAATTATTAGTAATAAAATTGGATTCTTGTACTGCTATTAATTATAAGTGAGATGTCCAGCAATTAGTCTCCTTGCTCTACAGTCATTTAAATGAATGAATGTATTAAGCTGCTTATATTCTTTAATTTCATGTACTGTTTAAGGCTTATAAGAGTGTGTTAACATACTGTGTAATATGAATCTGAGGCTGGTTACAGTGTGTATTCATAGATACCAAAGACTCATGATTTAAAGTGCATTTTAATGAATGCTTCTGTGATGTTTCTGCTTATTTCTAGGATATGCAGATGAGGCAGAGATGAACCGGTCTCTGAGAGAAAACCTTTGCCATCTCCCTGATGGCAACCTCATTATTTTGTCTTACCTCATCCACTTCCTATCCAGAGTGGCCGCTCACAGCCAATCAAATCACATGCCTGTGAAAAGTCTGGCAACCGTCTTTGGGCCTTGCATATTTCAGTAAGTTGCTGGTGTTGGTGCCACATTTAAATCCTCTCCAGACCTGTGCTGGGACACCAGATTCCTGCCATCAAATCAGCACAGCCTGAGTAGACTTAACTCACATTAAGCTTCAGCTGACAGTTGGTTTACTGGATTTTAAGACAGTAAGTTTTTAGTTAGTTTTGAAGACGTGTAGCTGGATTTCTCTAAAAGTACCACAAAGCACCAATGTTCCCTTCACAGTTAGTGGTTATAGGCTCTCTTCAAGCTTCTTTGTCACATCCAGATGGAATAAGAAACTTTTTGTCAGCTTCAGTGGTTGGTCTTCTGTTACATTTTTCCACAGCTTCACTTCTAAGTTGCGGTGGAGTCAGATTTTTCCAGGAAATGGGTGTGGCTGATAACACAGAGGATGGCACACACAAAGACAGACCGATATAACAAGAGGTCATCAGGATACTGCTCCCCTCCTGTTACCGCTATCACTGTAAACATTGTCACACTTATAGTTAGACTTGTATTGTTTCAGTTGTTGCCACAGAGGAAAGGATGTATTCCGTTCAATCAACAACCTTTCAAAGTCTTCCCACATCCCTCGATCGCCCCGTCTCATCTGTGCCAGCCTTGTTTTCTCCGAAAGTTAACGGCATGACAGTGGAATGTTGTGTTAGTCACGCTGTGTGTGTGTGAGGGGAAAATGTCAGATGATTATAGCCGGGAGAGGGAGAGTTGTTTAGGGGGTGCGGAGTTGGGAGCAGATGCTTCGGAAAAATTGTGTGGGGGGGGGGAGAGGGGTTAGGTTGCTGTAGCTGCAGCTGCAGAGAGCTGGAGAATGTCCTAGGTTATATTTTTCTGGTTATAAAGGCATGAGAAGACTAGCGGAGGAAAAGAGGAATGTTATCATGGTGTGAATGAAAATGATTAAAGAGAGAATGAGAAATACATGCTCACATTTGACACTTCCTCTTCCCTGTATGCTATGTTGACCTCTACCTACCATGTATACACCGTAGTGGACAATTTCAACCACGGCATGGCTCATTACAAACTAACAGCTGCTTCAAGGTAAACATGTGACCACTATTTTGGTCTGAGGTGGGGCTTACCTCCATATTGAGAATGTTACGTCACATCTCACAATTTCAATCTTTTTTCTTGAGTGTAGATTTTGACTCACCTAATGCAGTCTGACCAGTTGGTCTCAGTTCCCTTCCACTAGATGGAACCCTTTTCCATTATGTTGACTCTTATTAATAGAGGACCATTTTGAACATATAGTACATGTGACATTGTGTTGTCTTTGTGCAGTGTTCCCTCAGGTCCCCGGATGCTGGAGGAGCAGTATGTGTGTAACAGCCTGTTGCTTCATCTCCTGAGGCATCAGAAGGTTCTCTTTCCAATCCATGCCGAGGACACAGTGGCCTCCTCAATCACCTCCTCCTCCCCCCCTCCTACTCTATCTGCTCTTTCACACTTTGAGGTAACCCGTGTTTTTTTTCTCCTTCCTTTGACAGAAATTGTTACATCACTGATTGCTTTTCTGTGGTCTGTACTTTTTTTGATTACGTCTTTCCAACAAACAGAACTATTTTATCTGTTATCTTCTTACTGGTGCACTATGTAGAGGGTATCAGCAAGTCGTGAAAAGTATATTCGGTCTTTTCTTGTCGTAACAGTACCATTATGTATAAATATCTTTTGCGTGCGGTTGCGGGGTATATCGGGGAGATTACACACCTGTAAACTAGAAGTGGGATTGCTGCATCAGTGGACTGTGCAGTAGCTGTTCAATCCTCTTTTGTGGAGTCTGAGTCATCACCATCAGACCTGTAGCAAACCCTGCTGCTACTGCTAGCCACATTAGCTTTGGATAAAGCTTTTCCACTTATCTGGTTCCTGGCCGTGTTAAATGATTAATTACATTACTTGGTATTATTGATATGTTCAACATAAAATTGCATTCTCTGTGGTATTAAAAAGTCTACAGTCAAGTCTACAGTAAATGCATAACGATAAAGCAAAAAAAAGCTTTGAGGTTTTGTTATGGTGTGTGTGTGCGTGTGTGTGTGTGTGTGTGTGTGTGTGTGTGTGTGTGTATTTACTCTTTTTGTCCTCGGTAGGTCCGATCCAGCAGATGTCACTCTGAGCAGAGTAGTGTGGAGAGTTTGGAGGGAGAGATCTCTTCCATCTCAGCGACCAGTGCTTTTAATCAAACAATACAGATGCAGTGTCAACTCAACAGGTACTATCGTTACCTTAGCATCTGTAACCTTGTCATTGCACTCGACAGACAGACATCACTGAATAGTCATGTGGAATGAATATACACAAGCCCCTCCCTTCTAAATCTTGTCCCGGGGGATTATTTGGACCTGCATTTCACTCTGTATTCAGCTGTTGCATGTTCAGCTGATTTCTGATTGCAAATATAAAAAATAGCTCCACAGTGTTGCTGCTTGAAGGAACAGAGAAATGGGACAATGGCGAATTGGTCCCCCAGACAGAATCT
Source organism: Anarrhichthys ocellatus (assembly GCF_004355925.1). NCBI lineage: Eukaryota > Metazoa > Chordata > Actinopteri > Perciformes > Anarhichadidae > Anarrhichthys > Anarrhichthys ocellatus. The sequence continues at coordinate 6,389,354 of NW_022280033.1, read as the reverse complement.
ACATACTAGCTGCCATCTGCTTGTTGGGAACTTTTCCCACTCGCAACTCTGAGGCTGCTGTGCTCTTTCCTATTTTTAAATTGTTGCCACAAGGTTGCAGCCGTCAAAGTTCATTTATTTATTGTCTACTATTGTCCACCCCTAGTCAGCATGCAACATGGCATTCACGTGCATTTGCTAATTCATTTCGTGGCTGTCGTCCACGTGACAGTATGTCAGTATAGTTGTGTGTCTGGTATCTTAATTTGTGTTTGTGTGTGGACGGGAGATCTGCTTGAAGTTAATGGAGGTAAAGACTTGTTCCTCTTGTTTACTTTATGATGATGCAGATCTGTCCTCGGTGGAATTCAGGTCAATGAGGATGTTATTCCAAAATATGCATGACGTATTACTCATAAATCCTTGTGAACTACTGGCAAAATTTGATATGAAGATCATAGAAATATCTAAAGGTCGGAGCCGTCAGACTGGCCAGACTGTAATTTAACTACTCTGTACGCTACGTGTCTGTTTAAAGAGGAGTCATCAGGTGGCATGACATGTGCAGAATGTGTGTGTGTGTGTGTGTGTGTGTGTGTCTGTGTGTCTTTTACAGCTTAGATGGGGTGAAAGGGTTGGTGGCCGTCTCAAGTCTTTGCATTGCAGCACACCGACAGACACAACCTTGTATTTGTTTCCACAGCTTTAGCAGGCATAAGAAGCTGCATCATCAGCTGTCTGTCCTTTAGATCTGATGTATTGTCTGAATTCCTCTTTCGTTGTTAGTCTGAGTTTCCTCACCTGTATGTGGGTTTGAACATGTATTTTGCTCTTGTGTTTATTTACTTGTTCTTCATGACAAGTGCAGCAGCACAGGATTCAGACAAAGTTACCATATTTCTCATGGTTCCTTTGTTAAAAAAGGCTTCTCTCAGGTTAAAGTTGCCATTTAAACAAATACAAAATTGGCCCTTTTTCGGTTGTTTTCATTGAGACATGTCAGACTGGGATTTGGATGTTCTTTCTCCAAAAATGCACTTACATGCTGTTCAGTCTGGTTATGTCAGGACCTCTAAGCTTCCCACTAACGTCACAGTCCATATTGATTCTAGTCTAATTATACCTACAAAGGGTTGGATTTCAAAACAAGTGTCTGTTTAATTCTAAGAAAAAGGACAGAGAGTTTTCACTAAGTCATTACTTAAGTAATATCTTACAACGTCTCTAATTTATCCCTAAAATTATCAGTTTTCAGCTCGTTTGGATATGTAGGTCAAGAAATATATGTTATATATAAATGGGGTTTGTTGGTCGATACTCATGAATAATCTTCCCTATGTTGTCAGGTTTTATACATCAGTATTACTCATCAATAATTCTGATTCAACATATCTGTCACCGTTTAAGCTGGCGTGTTTGAGTGTGAATGTATGCGTCTGTGTTGCATTTATTTGTCTATTTGTGTCTCGGGCCTACTTCAACCTCTATTCTAGTGCTAGAACTGGCATTGTTGATCCCAGATATGTGCTGCCCTATGGGAGATTATATCTGGGTCTGCGAGCTTGTGTGTGTGTGTGTGTGTGTGTGTGTGTGTGTGTGTGTGTGTGTGTGTGTGTGCGTGTGCGTGCACCAGTAATTGAAGCGGGTGGGTGAACTCTCTGCCTCCGGGTGTCACTTGTGTTTTTGACCATCAAGCACTCCTCATCTGTGCTCTCTTTTCTTTCTGTCTTTGTTTTTTTCCGTCCCTCTAAAGTAGCAACCTGCTCGCTGTCGTATGTGAATCCGTATTCTAGCTGCTTTGAGTGTAGATGTTTTTGGCAAAGGATGTTTTCTTGTCTCATCTGCTTCAGTGGCAACAACCACGGGTCTACGGTCCTCCTCACGTGAGTGAGATAATGCAACGTGGTCTTTGGACGAAATGTAGTTGCTTTAGAGCGCTCGATAATGCTAAACTATAGTTATGGACACACAAAGAATTCTGTGGTTTGAGAAGCAGTGGCTAATGTGTGCGTCTTGTTAGTTTCTTGCTGCTGCTGTACTGACCCGTCTGCTGTAGGTTACAGCTCGCTTTAAGCAAGTACGTGTGTCGTGTGGTCGAGGCATATCAGTTGTGCTGTTGTCGCCGGGAGCAGCTCCATAGAGCTCCATGAGTCATGTCATAGTGTAGCATTAGATCAAGCACTCCTGATTGATGTTACCTGGTGTGGAGGCCAGCAGTTTTCTCTGGGAATCACAGTTGGACATTCCAGACGTTACTTGATATGCAGATGGTTGCACATGTGTTGTTAGATTTGACATATATTGTGTTCCTGCTAACGTAACATGGATCTATCTTAGTTTTATTCGAGTGCCTCTACTGATTTGGTTGTTTTTTCTTTAGAGTGCTTTTTTGGTACTCAAAGACACTTACGTAAGATAAAGTGATCACACAAGAAGTATACAACACACAATATTAATCACGCATAACAATCAGTAGAAGTAGATTTGAACATGGTGAGGTTGTTGCAGTCCATCTATGAGTGTCTTTGTGTCTTTAAAAGTTTCTTAGATGTCCTCTGTTCTTATTTAAGCCTTATATCTGATCTATAAAGCATTGGTCATTGAATTATTATCCATTACCATATTGTATACATTACACGTAATAAAAGATGCCTCATTAGAAAGTGCTCTTTCCTCCTGTATGTGCACTCCTCTGTCTATCTCACTCTCTCTCTTTCCGTGTCTCTCCATAGTCCTGACGCACTGAGGCAGGGTTGTGACTCCAGCCCTGACGTCAGCGCTGACATTCAGACGCTGATTCCAGACCAGGAGGCTCTGGAGGAGAGAAGGGACAGTACAGAGGCAGGTTGTGTGCTCTCCTGCTCCACTGACCCAGGGTCAGAGCAGCACTCACTCCAGAGCATACCATCCCAAAGCCTCAAGGGGGAGCCAGCGGAGTTGCAGTGTACCACACATGGGTGAGCGCTGTCTCTCCTTTTTTCACACACAGGTGATGTTTTCAGCTGAAATCATTTGACGAGGTGACAGCTGTTCACATAAAACATGTGCCCCCTTCAAGACTCAACCATCCCATACATTTTCATTAAAACAACAATTAGGAATTGTACAGCTCCTCTGCATTTTAATGAGTGTTTATTCATCAACAGGATATTTTCGCAGTACAAGATGCCACCATTCACCTCCAAGTCAATGGAGCCAGAGGAAGAGGAGGAGGAAGAGTTAGAGGACAGGACACCTTCCTCACCCGTTAAAGACGACTGTTCAACGGTGTGCATTGTTGGTTTTCTCTTCTTTGCTTCTTTTCTTTCTTCTCTTTCCCTCTCTTTCCCGGGCTCATTAAACTATCTCCAGCTTTCAGCACTAACACCTCCCGCTGTGAATATCATTGAGCGACTAAACTGTTTCTATGATCTTACACGTTTATATTTAGACCAGATCTCTAAAGATGTGGTGAATTAAATAAGAAACAGTACAGACGTACAGTCACCTGCTGCTCATGCTGCAAAATATATTCTGTGGTGTACGTAGTGTTGAATAGAGAAACAAAGCACAATAACGCTTTAAATGTTTAAAGTGGAACATCTTTCAGCTCAACATGTGAGTGGAACTGAATTGTTTTTCAGGCTTCCACAGATGCGGGACAGAAATCCTCAATTTCAGACTGCTGCATAGCGAATGAATCGCAGAACAACAACCAAACACGGACTCGGCACGCGGAGAGGTGAGAGGAACGTTTCTGCACAAAGACATATTTGAACCACCAACAAAAGTGTCTGTGTTCGTAGTTCTGGAGCGGTTCAAATGTATCAGAATTCATTTGATCTAATTCCTTTGGATGCTGGTTCATCTCAGCTCATCTCTCAGCCCAGTCAGATGAGAAGTAGGTTATCAGAGCACTGCTCTGCTCACAGTCATGGTTTTGATAAGATTCCGGTCCAACTAACACTGACTTGCCACAGGGGCTCACGTGGAGCCGACCGACTAGCTGGATTAGGTCGACACTAGCATGGCGGCACGCTGAGCTTTTGTTTGCGCTGCCTCAGGACAGGACAATTATGCCTCATTAGTGTCAGACATGAATAAGCCATAACCTTAATGACTGTATGGCCTCAAAGCTTCAGAAAGCGCTGGGCGGTGTGATACAGTATTGATTATGAATACAGACGGAGCCCCATGGTTGTTAAAGTCACATGGATTGTGGACCACGGGGAGAAACGGTGTTCTTATTTTAATGCAGTTGTATCGTATTTGCCTGTTGTTGACGGTCTTTGTTTTTCAGCAAGCTGTGCTGCACAGAGTACACGACGGAAGCCAAAGAGAAGGTAAACAGAACTTTGTTGAGCGTTGGCTGCCATCTTCAAATCATTTCTACTGACCCCCGTTTTTAAAATCCATTCATCCTCTGAAAGCCAGGTCTGAGAGTTTATAGCCATCGGCTTGTAAGCTAGCAAAATGTAATGCACTAATGCACAAGAAAAGCACTCTGAAAGAGCCTTGAAGGCCAGCCAGTTCACCCAAGGTTGTAGAGTAAAAGAAAAGTTTCAAATTGATATGAATACTTGGTTAGATTTACAGCACAGACAGAGGAAAAGGGGCTGATGTTAAAGTGTTGACGCCACGACCGACTACAACAGGTTTACCAGACTAACCCATAATATAGCAAGATTTATGATGAAAAGATAACTGGACCTGCTGAAAAAGTTGATGAAAGGATGTGTCTCTGCATGTGTCATTGTAACCTCCATATTTGCGTGTACATGGGGGCGTCAGTCAGTAAGAGGGCTTTGGGAATGTGACTTCATCGGTGCGTATGCGGTCTGTTTCTACAGGGGAGAGGAGGAGACGGAGGAGGATGTAGTGGTTCTCCTGACAGACATCGTGATTGCAGAGGCAGGAACAACAGCCATGACGTACGTTCTCCTTCCCCGCAGTCTTTATAGATAGATAGACACAAATTAACACTTTGTTTAGGTTGAGGGTATCTGTGACAACAAGACAGTTGATACCTCCAGTGATTTGTGTGCGTGTGTGTGTGTGAGCTTTTTTGCCTGTGGGTTTTTTCTTCCCCTCCCTTCCATCCTTCCACCTCTGCGTGACGCACAAAGCAGTGTTTTTTAATTTTTTTTATGAATGAAGCGCCGGGGAGGATGGGAAAGGAGAAGCAGAGCCCTTATCTGCTGCTGCTGCTGATGATGCTGATGATGCTGATGATGATGCTGACAATGATGTCAGAGCACATAAATCAACAAAACAAAAGCCCCAAAAACAAAATCTGCATTATATTCCGACGTTTGAGAACATTTTTTGGTGCGGTTGTTTTCTCACCGTGCATCAGAATTCATTGCATCTACATCCAATATCACACACACACACACACACACACACACACACACACACACACACACACACACACACTCATACAGAGGATACGTGACTCCCTGCAGCTCCGTCAAAATGACTCCTTGGCTCAGTCTGACAATGTTGCCATGGAAACGCCTCGTCATATACAGCGCCTCTCTCCTCCCTCGCGCGGCACACACCCACACCACACGCACCCACATGAGAGGTATTCCCCCCCTCCCTTCTCCCGTTGCATTTTGAATAATCCATGTGGAGGCTGTTCAGCAACAGAAGTGCCGGGAACGCCGGTCAGAAGGAGAGCCATGTGGATTTAGGGGATCTCTTTGGGGGGGGGGCAGCACCTCACGTGTGCTGCTTGCAATGACGATTTCTGCCTGCGTTTGTTACCGACTGTGAGCCTTGGATGATCAAGGATTTGCTTTTTTTTGAGAAGTTTGTTTCTTGTACTTCAGCCACCCGCCAAAGCAGCCTGCTCACAGAGCTGTATTCACTGTCCTCTGACTCATTTCTCTCTCAGGAGGACGAGGCATCCACTCATCTCACCTCATCCTGCTGCAACTCTCTCTGCCGAACCACGCTTCACAGCAGAGTATATATTTACATCGGAGAGAGTAAAATGGTTTTTACAGGGTTTCTCTGAGCAGCATGTGACACGTTGAAGAATCCCTTCCACACAAACTACGACGCCGCTCTGACTTCTCCTGTCGCTGCCCGTCTGCATCCCTGAAGCCATGTTCTGCTTCTGTTTCCAGAGCCCCTCCTTCAAGCTACAAGCCCTGGATGCTGACTTGGGATCCCCGCCCTCACCGGTAGACCCCCAAGTTCAGGATAACCTACCTGCCCAGCAACAGCCTCTTTTTACGGAAGTAAAGAATCCGAATTTGACCCACAAGCTGCCTCTCCACTCGCCGTCGTCACCACCAGCTCGGGATCCGGTCGACTCGCCACAGTCTGGTAAGACAATGAAGTGATGATAGCCCTATTTCTCAAGTTTAATATCTGTTTGGGGTTGTAAAAGCCCATTGCCAATTGACTTAATTGATCTACTTTTGTCATAAATGTATATAGGCAAATTATGCCCAGAGCATGTCACAGTGCCGTTATTGTCAGCTTGGAGGGTCTCATTGGGAATCAAACCCATAACCCTGTCAGTGCAAGAACCGCACTTCATACTCTATCTATTAATAGAATCTAATTCTAACTGCTGTGATTCCGTCGGTGCACGTTAAATAAAGGCCAATAGGTCTTGACAGCGAGCTGTGAGCTTCATCCTTTCCCACAGCTGGGTGTGTCGGTAACGGCGCACCAAGCTACGATGCTGTTACTGTTGCAGCACTGCACAGCCACCGATGACTTTTTGAATAATATGTAATATTTATCATAGTGTAGTTTTTATTTACACTTTTGTTTTTCCATGTCTTTGTTGTGGCTAAACATTGATAGAAAGGGTTTTTTTGGATGTCTTTGTAGCTTGAATAGGAAAGAGCTATTTCTCATTCTTTCATTGTCCTTTTTGTCTCGCCTCCCTCTCTTTCACTTCCCCTCTACCCTCTTTCTCCCTCTCTCACATCTCTTGTTTTGTCTATTTATGGGTATTTTCATGATTTAAGTTGATATTTTGTCCTGTCTATTACAGTACACATGGCATTCCCTCGTTCATCAGAGTCCAGTCCTGTCCAGTCCACTGCAATTTCTTCTGAGGGGATTTCAGTAAACGACACCCTGCTGAGCCCACCAGGCCCTAAAACCAGCCCGCTCCTCTCTCGTTTCACGATGAGCGACTGCCCCATTCCTTCTCCTCGCTGCCCCAACCTCAGTCACAGCCTGCGCTACAACCTAGACCCCGACGCAGCCCCTTCTCCACCCAGCTCACAGCACATACGCATGTAAGACGATTGTTTTCTCAGATGAGATCCCAGGTGATAGTTAAATGCACGTTACCAGTCCTCCTTGCATCACGGAACTGTTTGTGTTTCTGTCTTCAGGGCTCGCAGCAGTGGCCATACAGAGTCAGACGTGTCCATCTTAGTGCTCAAGAGACACATTCACAACCTGAAGAAGAGGATCAGGCATTTTGAGGAGCGTTTTGAACAGGAGAAGCACTATAAGGTGAGAAATCAAAGATGCTCGGTCAGCTGGATTCTCCTGTGTCATGATTTGATTGGAAGTTATTGCCTCAGAGTGTGAAGTTCAGTGTTGCCTTTTTCCAAAGCCAATAACCAGCTCTCACAGAGTCATAGGAGGGATTTATTTTGTCCTGATTCTGTGTGTGTGTGTGGCTGGGTGTGAAAAAGTGATGATAAAGTTGTAAAATGAAGCTGTGGATGCTATTATCATACTAGTGTGATCTACTCCCTCTGCTGGTACATTAGAAAATGACAGTTTGTCAAACCACGCATCCTTGTTCAACTGGTTGAGAGGGCTGCTACACAACAGAATTATGTTAAAATTAGATCTCAGACCACATACAGAGTAAAGTTACAGGTACTTAATGCAAGAGACCAAGTTCTATCAGTGATGTGAGTTTGTTGTTTTTGTCAGCCGGCACATAACGACAAGACGGCACATCCAGAGGTGGCTAGACTGATGAAGGAGCTCATCAAGAGTCGCAAGCAGCTTAAAGGTCAGTTTAAAAACCACGAATACACACACACACACACACACATGATTAATGATTGCAATGGTGGAAGATGTATTTAGATTGCTTGAGAAAAAGTATAAATACAACAATGTAAAAATAGTATAATCAGCTGAATGTACTTATAGTGTCAAAAGGAAAAGTGCTCATTCTGAAGAAAAATTGCTCCTGTGACTTATGGAATGTCAGGAAAACAATGTCATAGTATGTCATAAGGTATGTCACGAAAAAGTAATTGTATAGTGCGTCATAAAAATGTCACAGTATAGATGTCATAAAGTAAGTGGTGGAAATGTCAAAGTAGCCATAAAAAAAAAAAAAAAGAGTAATATATCATAATACCAAAAATGTCGTAGTATAGTATGCCATAAAATATATCAAAAAGTATTTTAAAATGTCAGTTATCATAAAAAAGTCACAAAAAGTCATAGTATAATACGTCATAAATCATGTCATAATAATTTCATAGTATAGTAAAATGTCTTACATTTTTCTGAACTTTTTCAGAGCTGAAGCTGAAACAATCACAAGAGGGTCTGAGAGGACAGGGAGACCTAAACCAATCAGCTGAAACATGCAGTACCAGCAGAGACCAGAGGGAAGCAGCACTTACAGACACTGAGCTGCCGCAACTTAACAGCAACACCAAGCCACCGGCGGAGGAAACCGTCAACACGATAAGCAACAGACTGAAGGAAAGACGACGAGAGCTGAGCCTACCGGACAGTGTGGAGGTTGGTTTAGGCAGAAATGCTTTCACTACACACACAAATATTGTAATATAGATTTGCAAAACAGTAAAGACTAAAACATCACCATAATATGTAATTTGTGCATGTATATGTAGGAAATGTCCCATTTCCAGGTGTCAATGGAGAAGGCCAGTCTGCAGAAGTGTTTGCTCTACTTTGAGAGTCTGCACGGACGACCGGTAAGACCCCCTCCTATATGTGTATCTGTTGTTTTACTTTAATACTTTAGCTCTCATCTCCTTGTCCCAACATGGTTGGTTCCTCTTTATCTCAACAATAACAAAGTGGTTTCTGTCTTCAGAGTACCAGGCAGGAGCGGACTCTGATGAAACCTTTCTACGATCGGTACCGTCTCGTCAAGCAGCTGCTGCTTTCCTCTGCTGCTACAGCCGTCATTACCACCATTGTAAGTGAATATCTGATAATAAAATTCATAGAGAAGAATGATGGAATCTGTAGAACTACACAAACCCTCCGGATTTTGTTTGGACAAACTGACAATGGCAAACGAAGTGCGTCACTCTGTTGCTCTCTAGTGGCCAGATATGAGAGCTACATTATGACAAGCATTGCCACCCTGTGTGTGTGTTCGTGTCTACATAGGAGGAAGAGGAGGGCTCTGATGAAGAGCGTCCTAAACAGCAAAGCCCCAGGCTGCTGAAATCTTCCAGGTGTGAGTCTTCAGATGAGCTCCTGCGCCTGCCTTCTCTAGAAATGTCTGAAACACCTCTCGTGTCCCCGCTGGAGGAGGTGAAGGATCTGCAGCCACAGATCATCACAATGGCAACACTACATGAAGCTTCCAGGTAGAGTGTGTGTGTGTGGCATCATGAGCTCTATGGTGGGATTTTCAATTTATGTTACTACTCAGTTTTTTGGATCATTCATAATTGCAGGAAGTTTTTTTAATTTAAAGCTTTTTGTTGAGTTGTGGCTAATTTAAATGCACACATTTAAAAGATTTCTTTGATTCTTTCTTTACAGACCTGAGTTACTGGATCACCTCAGGACGGCACGATTAGAGAAGCAGAGGCTTCACCTGGCGCTCCGAGACTTTGAGGACCACTTCTACATGCAGACCGGCAGGTAAAGGTTACACACACACCCCCAAACTACTTCGCTTTTGAATTTTATTTTGTCTTTTAATAAACTTGGAACATTTGGTTTCCAACAATGCCTTGTGAAAAACAAAGAAAAAACATCCACAAAAGAAAGTCCATCGTAATGGTACGACAGTGTCACTTAACGTTAATACAGCACAGAGAGCTCAGGAAAGAGACGGAGAGATAGACGTTTGCTCGGAACTGTACACATCCTTTGTCCTGTACATGTTAGTCCTCCAAAGTAAACGATACATTTAAGTTTTTGATTACAATACACACTGTTCAAAGCTATCCGAGTAAGGCAACATAGGGACTATCCACCAGTAGTGGAAGCTGCTGCAGGTTGTTTGAAACTGAAGTTTTGCATCTCTTTTCTCTATTTATTGTTAACAGGGCTTGTCAGAAGGAGGACCGTGGACCGATGGCAGAGGAGTACTGCCAGTACAAGAACCTCAAAGCAAAGCTCCGCCTCCTCAAGGTCCTGCTCAGTAAACAGGACTCAACCAAGACTAGTTGAGTTAACTCACAGTGGGACTTTAATACTCAACAGGACTCGGATCATTTCCGAAGAATCTGGTTGTTTCATGCCATGCTCTTGATGTGTATGCACTTTACATGAATAATACTGGTGGAAAGTCTTAATGAAATGCTGCGCAACTGCAGTTTTTCTGTCCCAAAAACACATCCGTTGTCATTGATGATGCAAAGTGTATGTTCTGAAGCACTTATTTATGTCAAGGATGCGCTGTAACATATTAGTAATTTACAATTACTAAATGTATGTTTATGGCACTGTTACTTGCCTTTTTTGTCCTTGCCATAACACTAGTTTTGGACAGCTTTGTCCATCGTTAATGTGGGAAAAAAAAAAAAAAAAAAGGTGTAAGCTTAAATGCAATCAATGAGACAATCATGTTGTGTTTGTGCATGTCAGTTTCTTTGTCCTACATTGTGCTATGATATGCATTAAGAACTTCAGCATTTTGCCTGTATGAAGTAATCCCCCTTAAATGCAGTTGTTAATAATGGTCAGAGCTTTTGACATTGTGCACTTCGGTTTATATAGTTTTCTATATGTAGAGAGAGAATATATATATGAATGTATCAATAAAAATAAATATTTTTTCACATTTATTCTGCTAAACAGTTTATGGTTCTACTTTCCTTCTTTCCGGCCAGACTACGATAAAATAAGAGCGATTGTTGCAGAAAAGGTTGCTGTGGTAGAGGTACTAACAGCTTTCATACTCATGCTGCATCATGCTCTTTTTTTAAAGGTTAACAAGTAGTTCACATTCGGTCATCAGACTTGGTGAATACACATCTGAGAGGCTGTTGAATTAGTACTGTTAAGATTCTACAGAGGTCTCACGTCTGGTTTAATACCTTTGGTGTAACGAAAGATGACCGATGATGCTGCAGCCCTAGAAAACTGTAGTACCAGTCCGTGCCACTAGTAGGAGGAGAAAAGGTCTACTGTGGAATGAGAAGAAAACATTTCTGACAGTCAAAGTAATTAGAAACAACAAAATGCTTGTCCACACAAACCGTGGAAACGCAATCAGCATATCAACAACAACAAGGCAAAGGTCATTAACAAAATATAGGACAAGTGTTTAAAGAGAACAGGGAATAGAAGCAGCCCACGTTTGTTAATAAAGTTAAAGGGTTTAAGTCAGAACGCCAGTGTTGACTTGCGGGATGGATGGGTCTGTGTTGGTGGTCCCTTACGTTAGTACATTTTTTATTTTTTTTTTAACATGGAGGGTAACCCTTTTTAGATGAGGAGACGAAGGTGCAGGTGTTGAAGCGTGTACCCTCTTCTTTGGGAATGATGGTCTCTTCAGAGTACAGAGCTGTGTCAGATACATTGGTGTGCATATCTGGAAGCCTACTAAAATCTGCTGCTTCATGCATGTTTCCGTCTTCTTCATCAGTACATGTGGACTTACTGTGTGTGTTTAGAGGTCAGTCACAGCTAGTCTCCTCCCCCTCCTTCCTAAAATATGCCTCTTCTTAGCGTCCCACACTGATGTTGCAGGTCTTGCAGCTGGGGTCCTTCTTGGCATTTACTGTGGACATGCTCATCAGCTGGTGCCCGCTGATCTCAGCCACCGTGCCCACCGCCAGGTCTACGGTCTCCGTGTAGATCACCTCCAGGATGACGTCCTGGGCGTGGTGAAACACCAGACTGCCGTCACCCTCTTCATCCTGCTTGCAGGTAAGGAACCGGTTGTTGGTGATGTCTAGCGCAGGAAGCCGCTGCTTACAGAACTCGTCTCCCGTGGAGCCCTTTGGCGCCAGGACCAGAATGACGTAGTGGTAGGCTGTATACATGCAGTAGAAGTCTCCAAAGTAAAGGTTGGTGTCGGGGTTGAAGAATGTGTCGGCCCGGACCTCAAAGCGGTGGCGGCCGTAAGGGGAGTCCTGCGGAGGCTTGCCTGTGTTGAACTCTGTGTTGCAGCAGAAGTAAATGCCCTCCAGCTTGCCACTGATGGGGGACCCGTGGCTGCCACTGTTGTCTTTCACTGACCGCAGCATCCGGTTCTCCTGCGCCTCCCTGGAGTTTAGAAAAAAAAAAAATCGGTAAGAAATCTGCACATTGTTTTGATATGTAGTGTTTGTGTTCCCCCTCAGAGAGCAGGGGCATCGCTTTATCAAGTTGTATGAGAATAATACTCCGTGTATGACACACGGTGTGAAAGCTGATTGAATGTGTGAGATCAGATGCAGCCAGAGCCGGACACAAAACATTCAAAGCAATGACTGAATCCGTGGCAGCTGCATATTTTTTTCCCCCCACAGAGTAAATCTGAGCTCCAAAGCTCCAATTATGAATTGTACCTACACTGCTATCACTCCAGAGGATGTCATTATACCCTTAATTGTTGCTTTGTTATGGCCATGGAGCAGAGGCCTCACTAAGTGGTAATGTCAGTACCATTGTTCCCCACATGATGGTGCAGTTTAACAGAAGCACTAATTATATTGTAGCAGATGCAACTCAGCAAAAGGGAGAAGTTGATCCGGATGATGTCATGTTGTAAAGCTCCAGCCAGAGTGCTCACAAGCTGAGCTTTAGTACAGAAACAATGCTTTGTCAGGCGTAGACATGGAGAGAGGATGTGAAGAGAAACGACAACACTATTACAGGAGTAGGACTTGGAAGAAAGTTGGAAAAAACACTTTCAGTATATTCTATGTATATATTATTATAACTGAACAATGATTCAGAAAAAAATGGCTACTACAGAGATATTCTTTCTCCCCCAACTGTCACTCTAACATGTCGTTAAAAATGTCAAATAAATGTCATAGTATAGTATGATGTAAAAGATGCCATAGAATAGTATGTCATAGTGTAGTATGCATTAAGATGTAAAATGAATGTCGTACTATATTATGTGATAAAAAAATAGCATAGTATGTTGTAAAAGATGTATGGCGTGTGGTGGAAACAATCCCATACCCGCTTTGCGTGAGTCTTTTACTGCTGAAATAAATAATATCGAAAACTAGATGTTGTCTTTTCAATATTTATGGTCTGCGCAGAGAAGGATCAATCATCACAACAGAATGCGTACAGTCTCCGTGAGGAAGAACCAAGAAAAAAGTGAACGCGCTCTTTATACAGAATGAGTAACGGTGAGGGCCGGTGGCCAATGTTAGACATTTTGGTCTCAGACTGATAGGAACAACAATGAAAAACAAACAACCAGCATCCAAAACAAGCGGCAGGACGGCCTCGGCGCTGGAACACTCTCATACAACAGTTAGTTATCTTTGCCAGCAGGCAGAAGAGAATTCTTCTTCTGCACAACAGAGACACGGTGAAGTTCAACAAAGTTCAGAGCAAAACTACTTCTGCATGAATACGATATACTGAGTAGAAATATATATACTAAGTAAGTAGAAATATATACCACGTAAAAATGTACCATTACAGCCGTAGAATGTATGCGAGAAAAAATATTTCAATAAAAATGTCAGAAAAGTATGCCATGGAAATAGCATAGCATAGTATGCCATAAAGAAAAAATGGTGAAAAATGTACTATAGTGTGTCGAAAAGCTGTCAAAAAAAAAAATGTCATAGTATGTCGAAATAAATGTCAGTGAAAAATATAAAAATGGCATCATGTCATAAAAATGTTTATGTATATTATGAAAAATGTCATAGTATAGTATGTCATAAACAAATCATGAACAATGTCACATGTATGTAAAAAAAATGAAGTCATAGTATGTCGTATAACATGTCATAGTATGGTATACCATAGAAATGTCAAAAACATTATATATGTATATTATGTAGTTAAAAAATATCGGGAAAAATTTCACATTAATGTCAGATAAATGTGATATGTGATAAAATGTCATAAAAATGTCAAAATAATGCCATAACAATATGAACGTATAGAATGTCATGAACAAAGTCATAATATAGTATTCCATAAATAACGTTTTTTTTTAATAGACATTACAACATTTTATATAGTATGTCATTAAAAATGTCATAATATACTATGCTATCATTTTCAGGCTTTTGCCTCTTGTAAAGAAACAAGGCCTAAGAAACAAATGCTGTATTTATTTTACTCTGTTTTGAGGATGTTATTGTAAGAATAAAATGATTCCCTGCACTGTTATTAGGTACAGTTGGCTGCTACAGTAGTTCCTCTTGTGAGGATTAAAGGAATTAGTCAATGCTTTGTGCAGCTGTCCCCTTCAACTGAATCTCGTTGTTATTTCTCTAGATGGAAATACATTAGCTCAAAATAACATGGTCATGTTGTTTGCAGACATACAAATGTAGTCTAGAGTCTGAGGATGGATGGATGCAGTGTGCTGCAGCTTTCTCACTATCAATTATTTACTATTGTGACGGACTCAGAGGCCCACGAGCATAACTATCATCACAGAATTCTTTTACAGCAGGATATTAACAATAAATGCAGCGCAACCTTAGCTTAAAAGTTCATATTAATGTCATACAGCATCACAAGGTTTTAAGGTCACCAGGTGCCAACACTGTGTTCAAGACAACAGTTATTGCTCTGAAATAAAAAAAGTTAGTGAGCAACTGTTTATTTAAAAGTAAAAAAACAAACAGTATTACTTTGACATTTACAACAGAAATAAGATAATTATTACAGCACAAATAAGTCTAAATACTAAGTGTTGTATAAAAGACTGAGTGGAGTAAAGCAATGCAGACACACATCTAATAACAGTCAAAATGAAACTCTAGAAAACATGCAGTACTGGTCAGTAATAGGTGTGGGAGTCCTACCTGGCATGGTCAAAGTACTCTTTGTTCTGGTTCCTGTAGAAGACGGAGAAACGCAGCATCCGGCCGGCTATGACCTCTGCCTTTTGCATCAGCTGGTTTAGATGCACTGTGGAATAATCTGGAAAACAGACAACACATCACAGTGAAGATGACTTTGCTCTCCTCAGGAAGATCACAAACCAGTCTACAAATGTCATTAGTAGAAATGTAACTCTTTAATTATAACGACCAGGAGCCCTAGAACATGAACTGTGCATGTGTCCTCAAAGAACCCGATATCTTCCCTTCTTCATATTTAGCAAAACCTTGTAAAACAGTCTCCTTTTACTCGACACATGTAAGCAGGACTGCCAAAGAGGTGTGGATTTACTCCAAAGAATATAATAAAGTTCGTATTGATCGAGGCTCTTTTTCCCCTCATCCAATTTTCCTACAAGCACTCAAACGCACCGACAAGGACGAATCGGGTAAAATTGCCTTCTCTTTCATGCAACGATAAATAACGTTGACCAATAATGAAAGAAGACTATTAAGAAGATTGTTTATGTCAAGCAGATTTCTTAGAGGTTTTCTAGACTGTTAGCCTATTTGATTTTAAGTCAAGGCTGTTGACATTGAGACAGAATCGACTAAATGCTCGTTCAACAATTAAACTGAGAGGCTTTTACAGGAATGGAAGGTCTTAGCAGCAGCATCTTCATTCTGCTTGAGATGTAGATGATCAACAACATCATTATGCATCCTCCATCAATTCCTCTTCCCCCGATTGTCCTCTCATCTCAACTGGTGCTCTTCATCCCCTTCACAGCTAGCCCCCCCCCCCTTCCCCTCCCCCACTCTAAGCCACTCGCTGGCAATGTTGAACTTGGCCTCTGCATCATATACAGCACAGCTCCCCTCCTTCCTTTAATCCTTCTTCTACCTCCCCCTCCTCCATCCATCTTTCCCTTCGCTCGCTCATGTTGTGCTCTATCCTAATTACCTCTGTAGTGCAGCTCAAATATGGGCAGCAAAAAAATAAATCTAAAGGCAGCACTGATGTCACAAATCCTAAAAATGCATCACGGTACTGTAAGCCGCATTTTACCCACCAGCAGTGCAGAACTCGATAATCTCGCTCCACTCAGAGATGGCGTAGTCCCCGTCGGTCTGTTTTGAGGCCGTCTGGACAGCCACGGTGTACTCTGTGCGGGGGCTCAGGAACCAGTGACCTCGGACCGTCATGGGCAGGGGCACTGCCTTGGCCACCAGCTTGGTAGGAACATCCTGGAGGGAGGGAGAGAGGGATGGAAAAAGGAGGTGAAAGATGATTGGTTGAGGAAGAGATACTCCAGTTACGCATTTCTTTCTGCCACAAGCAGGGATTTGCAGACACCTGCTTGTAAACATAAACATGCAGACATGTTATGTTGGTGTCCAGTAGCTGCCCTTTTGTTTGTTTGTATACATATATACATTATTTACCCCCCCCCCCCCCCCCGCCTCAGTGGGCCTTAGCAGCTCATTGATTGGACCAGGAGCCCCTGCCTAGCAACAGAGTCAGTCCATTCAGCCACCAACACTTTGGTTGCTGCACACCAAAATCAAAATACTGGTATGGGGTCACTAGGTAGGAAGAAGAGAAACACTCTATGCTACACAGCAGCCAGGAAATAACTGCAGGAGGAAAAGTAAGGAGGCTAAAGCAATAAGTCTAAGATTGTCTGACTGTCTACTAAAAAGAGCTGCAGTCGCCCTGCTGCTCTTAAAATGACTCAATATTAGTGCTTGGAGCAACGGCTGTAGTCTTTGAAAAGAAAGGTCATCTTCAAGTACAATATGGTGCACCTGTGTTACGTGTCTCAGCTTCAAATCAATAGTTTTAAGTTTCACAAGTCAAGGATTATACCTCCAGATGCTTGTAGCATCGCAATCACGAATATGATGTTACAGTTATAGCCATGAAGGGACAAATCTCATTCACTGCCAGTCCACTCAATAGACAGAGCAACATACAGTAGAAATAACATAAGTGGAGATTGTATGTCAATAACATGAAATGAACCCCTCAATGACAGCTTTACTTTTAAAAAGAAACCTGGTTTTCTTAAAATTTGCATTACTTATAGATGTAAATTACTTAAACACTTACTTGGATGACACCGTCGAGTATAGCTTAAAAAAAAAAACCTCATTTTTATATATAATGTATATATAAGGTTTTAATACACATACAGTGTACAGTAGGACTTAAAATGTGTCAGATTGTGTCTTATTCTTGACACATTCCTTCTGCATTTATGAAACAGTACATTCTATGCAGTGAGACCACGAGAGGCCTTTTTGTTGAGTCATCTTTAAACGATCTGCGCTGATTCAAGCGCTACCTTGTGTTTGAACTTGTTTGAGTTTTTGTTCTCCTTCTTGTTCAGGTCAATGAAGTAGTGTGTGATGCGCTCCTTGCTGCGCGGCTCCATGTCCCAGCAGATCTTGAAGGAGTCACAGGTGATGTTGCTGATCTTGATGTTCTGAGGAACAGGGAGCTCCTCCAACTCGGAGGATTTACTTCCTGTGTAGTGAAAAAAACAAAATATGTAAAATTGATACAATATCAGTTTTGAATGTTTGCTTGTAATAACTTAAGTGTTTATAAATCATATTTTTATTATCCGAGTAACTGGAGGCTATATTAAATCAGCATCGCACACCTTTTGAATACTGCATTTGGTGCAGCTTCATACAGCCCTCAAATATTTTTTTGTTTCCCTTTGTGCAGAACGGACCGCCAGCATCACCGACTACCATATATGTTGCCATGGAAACACATCAGCCTGCCATGGAAACACATCTGCTTTCCAGAACATACGTGGCATTACATATTTCAAGTGCTGTTGATTAAATCTCAGAAGAGATTTATTATAATCAGCAGTACGATATAAAAAAATAAACCTCAGCTTCCACACGAGCCTGCAGCAATACCATTTACAATGCTGCTGAATGTCAGATCTTCAGCCATTTAATTAAGTTGGATCATTTCTTTTATTTTCTAGCCTATTGCAACGTCAATTTTCATCAAATAAGTTAGTAAATCTTACATTTCTCTGAGCTAGTAACACAACATGAAGCAAATGCCTACAACCCAAAGTGCACAGTGAGGCCAGTGAGAATGTCAAAACAGGGTTGAATGAGAGCTTTGTAGAATTAGGATGAATATAGACTTCGCGACACACTCAGGGACGCCCACTTGGCATGGCAACAATGGGTTTTCTGTGTGTTCTCTGGGGTATAAACATGAGAGTGCGTAAAATACAAGGATTCGGGCGTAACGCACAACACGACCGGACTCCATAGCGAGTAAACAATGGCGGAGTCAGCGGAGCACGGAACATCCATCTCCACTCATCAGCTGAGAGAGGGCGGCATAAAAGAGTTATCCCAGAATTGGGCTCTGTGGACTCTCCTGTCTCGCCTCCACACAACACTCCAACAGCGAGCCATTTGTAGGTTGATTCATTTTAGGAAACCAGAAGGTAATTCCTACACAGAGTGTGTTCAAATCACGACTCGCCTGTCTAAAAATAACACCCACAAGAGAGAAATGTTCTTCAGTACCAGATCAGACAATACCTCACGCATCATCCTTAGTACCCAATCACAACTAACTGATCACCAAAAATATTCACATTTACTCAACACAGTAACTGAAAGAAAGACTTCCAATTGTTACGTGCTTGCACCGTACCATATCTGTATACATCATGCACTTTCAGTGATGAACAGACCAATCTTTTGGATTTTTTTAATATAAATCTTCACACTACAGTAATTCCTTGCGTAAAATGTAAACAGGCCAGTAATTACATCACTACAGTACTATGCGGGCATTCCTACACTTGTACTGCTGCTGGTCCACATTTAAAGCCCATCTCATTAAACTTGAACCCTGCTGCGCAGATACGTTTGGCTCAGACTGAGAGCAGACCTTTGTCAGCTCTAGCAAGTCAAGCACGGACCAGAGAGTGATGTCAGCACTGTAAAGTCCCACCTGAGACTTTCTGCTGCCGACCTTTAACAAAAGAATTAAACAAACACGTTTTGTTGTCATTCTGCGACTTCTGCATCAGGAAAAAGACTAAATATATTGTCAAAAGAAGTGAAATATTGCAATGGATTTATTTAGCAAGTCCTCAAAAATGCCTACATAGAGTTAAAGAAATCCTAAAAAAAATAGAAAAATTACAATTCAAGCATAAACCTTTTTTAAAACAGCAACATACTGGTAAAAACCTAGACAGGAATTAAAATTCCAGTATTTAATGTATATAGTATACAAACATAAGTGAATTGAATAGATCGGCCCCATTGTCACCAACACCCAATCCAGCTATTTGAGTCAGTATCGGCACGATATTCGATATTGGTGCATCCATAGCAAACATAAAAGATGAAAAAGCTGCCGACTCAGTTGTTGCGCTGTGCCTGAAGAACAGTAGCTTTCCTTGTCCTAAAAAGGTTTTATGTGAACAACACTGCTGTTTCCCTCACACAGTGTGGCAGGAGACCCCTGTGCAGGCCTTCGCCCTCCCGGCCTCTTGTGGCTACACAGTGCTGATTTAGCTCCTGTTCTCTCCCAATTAACCTGCAAATGGAGGCATTGCACTGACACGACGGAGCTTTACAAATGCAGTCAGATATTGCTTACATAACACTCTTAAGGCTACGCAGTCAGGCTAAAAGCTTGGGGGGTGGGGGGGGGGGGGGGGGTTTACTGGGCAAAAATCAAAGGAAATGCTCATGAGACAGAAATCTGCAACCACCATTCTTCACTGTCCTGAATGTTTTTTTTAAAAAGGCAAAGAAATAAACATGAATCACTAACAAACGTAATAGAGCCAACATACTAACACAAATGACCAAATTAATATATAGAATCACCTAAAACTTGTTGGATCTAAATATGAATACACTTCTGAACACACGGTGTTCCAGATAGCCTCACACAGTGTACGCTGCTCTCTGAATCCTGAGGGACTCTGGGAGATGAAGGATGGAAGCGGGGAAGCAGGATGAAGGTCAGGCGGTAAGGGAAAGTCAAACCCTTTACAGTCTCACGGGAGGCCTAAACCCTCAGTCTGACTTAAATTTATGGGCTAGTATCATACATCAGCTCTCGCTACTTGCACCAGGGTCGCTACTGTAGCAAATATTCATTTTGTTGAGTCATAACTTCACCATGGAAGGCACTGTATTGTTATGAACTTGTCTTGGTATTTATTGCACTGTATTATACTGCTGTGCAGGAGGTGGAGGGTTGCCTCATCATGACTAAGCTAAACGAGAGACCTTACTTAGGAGCTTAGAGCAGTGATCACATGCTGGGCACATGTACAGGGGGTTCAAGATGACTCAGGATACATGCTTGATTAGAGCCCCAAAACACAGAAATATCTGCCCTGTGGCAAAAATAATTACATTTCAAAAGCTGAAAAGCCTTCTCTGATGAATCTGCCAAGCACTATCAAATGGCCCCTTATTGGATATTGGCCTCTGCGCGCAGTTAAATATCACAGTGCAGAATAGCAAAAGATGCTGAAGAATCAATAGAAATCTTGATAACATGCTTATGCAGAGCCATCCTAATGGCTCTCTGTGGTTGGAGTTGTTGCAGTCACACCTGGCTTGATACTGTGAATCACTTGTTATCACTCTTTACCGGCGAGGGGAAAGTCATTTGATATCTATTCACGCCAGCTGCATAATGTGTACCGTGTCTCAGTGGTGGCTGGTGATAAAAAGGGTCCACTGAGTGAGACTATGGTGCTCCTTGCTCCCAAAACTTTTGCTGATCTTTTCTGACTGCTCTAAAGGGGAACTCACTTCAGACAGTCGAGCCTCCTACTTTTTAAGTTGCAGCGTTGGGTCTGAAATTGAACTGTAGACATGAGCAATGCAACAGACACTAGACATCGATGTTCACAGGCCTTTGGAAATCACGTCTTTGCTCCTCTCATTGCACAGGCTAGACTGAGGCGGAGCATAAATAAGGCTGGCTTACACTAATGGTGGTCCACCATCAACAAGCCCCACAACAGCAAAGAAAAAAATGGTTAAGACACTTTAATAACACGACCTTTAGAGATAAAATGGACTCCCAGGCACAGAATTGACACATCCCTGTTCTTACACATTAATTAAATACAGAAGACCTTCAGGGAGGACCTTTTCCAAACCAGAATGAGTCATTTCTCATTTGCATAGAATTTGAATTCCTTAACAGGCTAATGTAAATACCTTCAACTAAGATGTGTTTTTGGCAGTAAAAAGCTTGAAAGGAATCTTGTATAGAAGGATTTTATATAAGAGCAGGAAGTCGGGCACTGAAAAAAATACAAAAGGAAAATTAGCATGAATGTTTGGAGCGGATTTTGAGGGCCCGACTGCTCGGCAATCAACCTCAAACAGTGTTCAGAACTATGTAGCACAGTAGATTCAGTTGCAAGTGAACATATTATGCAGCCGATAAGTGGCTGCATAATATGTACCTGCAACTCTCGCCAGCACAGTCATAGTACACAACTGCTCACACTGAACATTGGCCAAACTAAAGGCCAACTTACTCAGACAATCCTGCACGTCATGAGGCCAACCTGCTGTCGCATCATGTTGGAAGATATTAGATAAGCTCTACACAAGTTGTCACAGGAGTTACTATTCTACACAAGAATAGAGTCTACAACTCTACTAGCATCTCTGTGAGACTGTACTTGGGACACAGGAGCTTTGAGTTCATTAACAGCTTTTCTTCAACTTGACAGTTACTGGTGATGTTAAGGTACGTTTAGGAGATGGTTTCCCGTCTATCGGTCTATCTATCATGGGCACACACACTTGCAGACTGAGGGTGTCACAGCTAGAGCAGCAGTATTTCAGGCCGTGCAGACACAGTACTTGGTTGCATGAATGGCAGCCATCCATCATGACAAGTTAATTATGTAATTATGTTAGCGGGCACGGCACAAAGGCCCTGCAAGACATGCAGCGTGCACTTCCTAACACACAACACTGTAACACTGCGCATTAACTGTGGATATAAAATCAAAATGGTCGTCAGAGTCCACCTTGCAGAGGTTGGTGGCAAATTTATAACCACTACATCATGGAGGCACTTCTGTGTGTCCCCAGACCGCTGCACACCAGCAGGAGACTCTTAGCAAAACATTCACTACCCCACACTTATTCATGTCACAGCCCCGTCACTAAACTGAGCACTTAAAGGCTGCAGCACCCTTTCTAACAAAGGGGACACACAGACAACTTGTATCCCACCATTTCTTTTGTCCATTCAAAAGCTCAAACAGTCCTCAGTGTGTGCGAGTGTGTGAGAGAGCTCTCTCCTACAGACAGTAGGCCCACTGACGCTGCATGCATTTCCATTTGCTAGGTCAGCATAGGCACACAAGCCTCCCATGCTTACAATTAAATATTAATAGTTTTAGGAGATGAATTTAGAAAGCTATGAGGAACTGAAATGAACACCGTCCTTGGGAAAATGTACATATCGAATAAATAATAAAATAGTCTATTTCCAAGAAGGCTAAAAGTGGGCTATGCAGTCATCTACATGGGGTGTGGCAGGGGAAGTGTAAACTAGACAGTACATCTGGAGGTCACTTTAAGAGAGAAACTGCTACATCAAAATTCAAGGGTTGGTCAAAATAACAGACACTAATGCAATATAAACAACACTACAAAGCATTCTCAACAGAATTCAACATCACAATTCTAGAAACTACTCTGCTGTGTCCTGTATAATGTGCACAGAAGGTGGACATTGTAATAATGTTGCTCCATAAACAGAGTATGTGGGTGTCTCAAGGACACAGGCACACTATTTACACTGTAATCCACTTGATAAATAGGAAAGTGGCTGTTGTGCTGCAAATGCTAGTAAACCTGCAGCATAGGAAGCACAAGGCTGGCACGGGGTCCATTGGAGAAGTCCAGCCCCAGCCTACATATACCATTATTAAAATTACAGCTTTAGAATCAGGCCAACAAAGCACTAAGAGGATATAAGCAGCATCCTGCTGTATTACATTATGAGCAGCAGATCTGGCAGATGAGAAGCTGAGGCGGTGTGGTACAATGACTGCACTGTGTTCAGATGCTGGGGGTCCTTTGGAGGCTCGATGAAGACACACCATTGACTCCCCCAGTGCATTAACTGGCCAATCCAAATACAGATTTAAAACAAATCTGATATAGCTAGGAAAAAAAAAACCCCAATCAAGTTCATTCAGCTGTGAAAAGGTGGGATCTCATTTCATTGCTATGTGTGACTTAATCTACGATCTTAATTAAAAGGCGATCTCTGTAACCATGCATCAGATGGGTAATCAGTTGTGTGTAATTGCACTGATGGGTGTGCAGGGCTGTGCCGCCTGTGTGCACACACACACACACACACACACACACACACACGTGGGTGCAGCCATGTTTGAGCCTCTCATTCTCTCCTGATGATGACTTGCATTTTTTTGCTCCCCACCAGCCTGCTCATTATAAAACTAGTTTATCTCTTGTATACGATATCATTTATATCAACTAATCGTTTGATGGTATTTATCCCAAAAAAACTTTTGAATTTGGAGAAGTCAACCAGACAATCCAGCATGGATGCGGCTGGATGACTTGAATTATACATGTCAGCGGAGGGGGGACTTTTATACATGTTCAGGATGGGCTATATACGAGATAAAAAAACAATCTTTTGTAATGGCAAAATGTAGAGAATGTGATGCACTGTGTGCAGTAAAATTAAATATGGTAACGCCCCGAGATAAAGACAAGAAGCAGCGGTTAAAGGCGGGGTGGATGCCGGTCTCTGTCCATCCCTGTGGTGCTGAAATAAAGACACATCACTTAACATTCCCTTGCCTGTGCATGTTCAGTTTGCATTATATCTTTTTGAGCAGTCCTCTCTCTTATGAATGAACAAAACCTTCTTGCTACTATTAAGACACTCAGTTATTCTACACACGCAGAGGCGCACCATCCCTCCTCCATCCAGGGAACCGGGGGAGCAACCGGCCCCTATAGGCTACTCCTTTCAAACACAATAAGGGTACAGCATGCAGCTAAAACCAAAAGACAAAACACTGTCTGCATTCCAGCGGCTCTGAAATTAACAATATTATTACGCAGAAAAGCAGATAAAGGTCTCCTTACCATCCCGCTCGCATAACTGTAAGGCGTCCAAGCTCAGGTCCTTGATCATCCCCTCGCAGGGACTTAATGGACTAGTGATGTTGTGCGCCAAGCCTGGAACCTCCATCTCTGCAGAAGAGCCTGGGTGATGCTACCGGGGAATTTGCCGTTAAATATCGTCCACGGGACTTGCGCAACAGTAGGCTTCCGTCCACGGTTGTCAAGGAAGGAGAAAAGAAAGCAAGAAACCGGCTTCCAGTCAGTCCCTTGCTCGTTCCGTCGCTCACTACTCTCCTCTCCCGTCTCCTCCTGGGTGGTGCGGCTAGTGGCGCGTCAGCGGAATCGTCACGGGCGCGAAGAGCACGAGCCGCCAGTTCGGTCTTGCAACGTGAGGCATGGCAGCTTCTGCAGAGATACGTTTACATGTGCGAAGCTCCAAGATATCCGTCTGCGCGTTTATCTTATTTCATACACCCCGCGTGCACGCAAGCGCGTCTGTGCCTTCAGAGCCACAAGTGAGCGCGCGTGTGTGTGTGTGTGTGTGTTACTCCGCCACGGGACAGCGGAACATGAATACTTAAGCGGATTAGTGCAGAGACGTTCCGCAAATTTAATGGCTTCATATGCAACCAGATTATCCCGGTGTTTCCCCTCCGGTTTAGGTCTCCATCTAAACCGTCCACGCTCTCCAGTTCTTTCCTATTTCACGTTCAACGTCACCCCAACAATGGTCCCTCACATGTCCTTATTTGGTGAGGTGGCCTCTCTCGCAGGAGAGCGCAGGTGCAAATGGACCAGACAATAATGAGCTTGGGGACTCTGATATATTGCGCGACATAATGAATGCAGCGCTTTACCTCTGCTTTTCCATCTTATAGACGACCCCCCCCCCCCCCCGCATTATAATGACACGTAATACAATGCAAACCCCGTCAGTTCATAGCCAGAAAACCATGCTTCAAGCTTGGCTGCTGGGTGTGTATGCGTTTATAATTATCTCCCCTACTACACCCTCTTTATCAGTGGCTCCCAGGAACAGGACTGCCAAGGCATAAAAAGGTCAAGTGCACGGGCGTATTGTGGCTAAACACACTGGAGGATGCAGCCGTCTCTCCTAACACCATTGAGCCATGCTGAAATAATTTCTGATCACCATGGAGTCATGTGCATTCTTACATTTCCTCCAGCAGCACATCAGTTTCCTCTCCATTCAGGGGAGCATCACTGAGGCAATGTCACTTTCTATTTGTCTCTCTCAGTGCAACACACTGCGCCCTGAGGCGACAGAGTGCTTATCTATTCACCGGACAACCAATTCTGCAGCTGCGCCTATGGGACCCCCTGAGTCATGCTGTCGGAAGCCGCAGTACTGGAGGCTACGCTGCGAATTATAGGAGGGAAGCCACCCTAACTCATCTCTGTTGTGAGGCACACTGACACAGCAGCATCATAATCGTCACTGGAGTTAGTACAGAGGAGGTAGAGGGAGCGTCACACAACAGCAAAGAGCAATGTGACCATTTCTATACTCCAATTTCTCATTTTTAGATAGCCAGTAGTTGGTGAGCAAAAAGGGGGGTTTATAGCAGGCAGGCGAATTAAAATCGTGGTAAGCTCATAATCACTGTGGCAGTCGGATTCAGTAGGAAACATATTGGACACACCACTGAAGTGCCTGCATTTATTCCACACTCATATTTAAGGGCAACGTTGCATCTGGCTCAAATTGCCTGGGAAACAACCCATTATAAGTGAAGGTCAGCATGCAGATCGCTCCCTGCAAACACAGAGCCATCTGTGTCTGAAGAGAAGATGATGGATTCAGTATCAACAGATGAAATGATCTATAATTTGAAACCAGTTATTTGTGTCGGAAAGTTTTATTTATAGATAGATAGATAGATATAACATTACGCTTTTCATGTTTACTGTATGCATGTCTTACCAACTGCCTCCCTGCTGTCTCAGATGGCTTGATTAGCCTACTAATAATTGCACCGATATCCACAGATTAACACAGCATCTGCTTAAACGACTGTTTCCACGATAATTACATAAAGCAGTGAGTATGTTCATCAAAAGGTCTATGGGCAGTCATGACAAACGTAAACAAGAACTAGAGCGCAGCTACTGGTACACCAAAAAAGAAAAAAAAAAAAAGAAAAAAGAAACTCATTGTCATGTACGGCATCATCCGTTTCTCTTAAGTCACCCCGTCTCCCTTCCCTTCCCCATTTCCCGGCTCCGCGTGCTGTGCTTATCTGGCACAGGAGAGGAGGAGGTGGAGGATGAGTCCGACCAATTCTGGATCTTTCCTTCTCATCCTACCATCCATCCGTCTCCCTCGCCGCCCCTCTCTCCACCCACCCGCATCCCCTCCAGCGAGAGTCATCTTGCGTTAGAGTCAGTGTTTCCAGTAGCTCTGCAGGAGGGCGAGGGAGAGCGACACTGTGTACCCTGCAAAAACACACCCAGCCAAGTTCACACCCCACCTCCCCCCCCCTACATTTTTTCCTCTTCACGTCCCCTTATACCATCTTATCTTCTCTGTCAGTTTCCCTAAATTGCTCTGCGGTTACTCTAGATCTCATTTCAGTGAATATTACTGTGCATTTTTTGTATTGGAAGTCCACACTGATTTGCTCACTCCGCTGTGCTTGAAGCTCAGATGCCACATGGACATACAGGGACAGATGGGGAACCAGCAGGGAGAGAGGTGTAGTCCGAGAAAACAGGCCAAATAAGTTTGAAAATTTGTTAATCCAAATATCCCTCTCATATTTACTCCCTGCTTTTGACATCATCCTCTCACACACACCCAGTCTATGGCAACACATCCCTTCTCATCCAAGAGGCCATTTATGAGCCAGTATATGGAGCAAAGGCCACAACATTCTACATTAGGGGAAAACAATACCAAGTCTCCAGGGTATAATGTGTGTCACGGCGCACCACAAACACATTTGTCTGAGGGAAGTCAATGAAGCGTGTCATTGATTTGCAGCGTGAGCGCTGTCTTGAGTTTATAGCTGCAGTTTGACTGATAACGGCCATGTGTTTCTCCAGCTCTCCAAATGGAATCCCAGTTTAACAGAGCTTTTTAAGAAATAAACGGCTTCACCTTCTATTCCTGTTACAGTCAAATCTAATGAAACTCAATGTTACAACAAGCCCACACGTTTAATCAGGAGAGACTAATTAAAAGCTGGGATGTTATTAATAAGTCAATGTAACTGATAGGAGGAAGCACAATATAGGAAAGGCCAAAAGGAATAGTTTCACATTTGGGAAATATACTTATTCACTTTGTCCGTTTGCAAGATAAATATTTAGCTAGCGCAAAGAGCAGGGCTGGCTCTGTCTGAAGGTAACAAAATCCACCTACCAGCAACTCTGAAGCCCACCAACACTCAATATCTTGTTTATTTAACAGGTACAAAATGTTTTATGTGCTGAACTACTTATTTTCTGGGAACAATAACATCCTGAAGTCTCTGCTGGTTGCCTGGTCAAGAAATGTTGGACTCATAACCCCAATAAAACCACATCTTTTTACAGATGTTTACACGTCAGGTTTTGTACAGATTAAATAAATTCAACAGAAGGCTAGCTGTGTTCCTATTTTTCCAGTCTTTTATGCTAAGCTACGTTCACTGGCTTCTGGCTCTCACTTCATAGTTATCATACAGACAATAACGGTTTAATCTAAGAATTAATCTTCACAGCCATCTCTCGGCAACAAAGCAAATTAGCGCATTTCCCCAAAATGTTGAACTATTCCTTTAAGAGATGTCACATGTATGAGAAGTTTTTACCTTTTATACCTCACATGGTCTTGGACACCGGCGGGTCTCATGGATGGACTCGGAGCTGTGACACTCTCTGGGTCTGGCTCTAACGGAAACTAGAGGTGGAGGTTAGTCACATCAGTCAGACACTGACAGCAGCCCAAAGAGGTTAAGCTTTACATTCTGACAGCAACGAGACAATTTATTACCAGAGGTAAAGGTACAATCTGATTGTTAGAGGACGTTTAGCAGAGTGGCGTTTTAGGTGGAAAATAATGGTGGGGCAACAACTACTTTGGACAGATGCAAAACCAGACAATTGCAAATGACGAGTTTGCATGTGTGGTGTGCACATGGCATGACACTGCTGTGATTGTGGTGGTGCACCATTCCTCATTTCCCTTTCGACCACAACCTCTTTTTGCAAAGATTTGTTGACGGAATAGCTGCTGTAAGCATTTCACTACTGTCCAGCTGTGCTGCCCAAGAATGTATTTAACCATCCAAATGCTCCACAATTTCCCCTCACTACCTATCCCACAATACACACTTCCAACATATCATTTTGTTACTGGTAGCTGGACTGACATCTTGCATATGCGGAGTGTCACCTGAAATGTCAGGGATTATTGAAGAGGGAACGCAGGATTAATCCAAAAGCCCACTCTGGGTTAGCAGCATGCATTACAGCCCTCAAGTTTTGTGAGGCAGCTCATGTGAAATTAGAATCCACTCGACAAATGCTCTCTGCCAGGGTTATTAAGAGTGAGGACCCTCCCTATGTCTTGGTTGAGGTCAAATCAGCTGATGTGACAGACACTGGAGCTGCATCACATACCGAGTTTGTTAAGGATCAAGTTGAACTAAGGAAACACTAAAAATGATTACCAACCCCACCTCGCCTTGTAGGCCTCCGCCAACCAATCAATTTGAAGATATTCGCTCAAGGTGTTCCTGAGATATCGCGTTCACGGGAATGGACCATATGAATGGATATGCAGACAACCTGAAAACATTTACTTTAGGCCACAGAAGCATAAAAACATAAATGTCAGTTTTAAGTGTTATTAGTTATTGTTACCTCAGTTACTTCGTGATGAGATGCTGCGTCTTCATCGGTGTCCTGTCGAAGGCCGTCGTTGTTACTTGGATTGTGACTGATGATTCTCTTGTCCTTCACTGGAACTGCTGCTGTCCTCATTGCTGTGTCCCCGGTAGTCTGCTACTTCTTCTTGTTTACTGTTTTTGTGTGTGTAAAAGACAAGAGATGCATCATTAACTTGATTTGTTAAAATTCTGACTTTGAAAAAAAAAAAAAAAAAAAAAAAGCCAAGAACGACCACATTCAGTCATATTATGAAATGTAACCTTAAGCCTCTAATTCATTATTGAAGTTAAAACTGACACTCTGCTGGAGTTTTCTGAGGATTATTGCGGTCACTTAATAGTCACAGAGGACTCAGGTAATTAAGGACTGTGTATTTCCCCCAGGTGCCTCATCAAGTGCCCCCAATTAAATAAAAGTAAAAGCACAAAAAAACATTAGCATTTTGTGTTAATAAATTACACTTAAAACGTAAAATACTGCTGGAGCTGCTGCTGTCCTGATTGATCGGTCAATCAACAATCTAAGTTTATTTGTTTCCCCATTACCTTCCCCAGCTGATGCTTGTTTGACATGTTTACGTTAGATGCGTAGTTTGCGTAACTTTACTGCCTGGATAACTTACGAACATAACGTTAGCATCAACAGCAAATTCACTCCTTGAATGAAACGCATGCATTTCCCTTTCTGTTATCAATTTAATAGCAACGTTACCTTGAAAAATTCGTTGGCGACATGTTAATTGAGACACTCACCTGGAGACGGAGGCGCTAATTGCGCTCCTGCAGCTGCACAGCATCTCACTCCATATGATCACCAGCCGCTTCATCCACATCTCTACTAACTACGTTCAGCTGTTTCAGTCTGGCCTGTAAGCGACAGCCTGCACTTTAAATTATTTGCGATGGGGACTCTAAGTGGACAAGTATTTAATTCTCCCTGAAGCGCAAGGCACACAAAAGTAATGTTACTGCCTGCCTTCATGGTAAATCCTGTTACCTCGTGCACAAAATACATGCTTTTTAAATGTTTGTCGTCGGGAAGGCTGTGAAAAAGGACAAATACGGTTGTTTCGTGACTTTAATTTGAACTAAAACACGCGCTAGTTATGGGACTGCTTCTCGTTTGTTGATCGTTCCGACCACGAGCCAGCGCGGAAAACCGGAAGTAGTGTTTCCCGACATTCCCGCTCGCGAATCTGAGAAATAGGCCTATTATTATTATTATTATATCAGCCACTTAGAATGTATACTAATAACATCAACAACCGAAGATGTTCTATGTCATGCGTTAATCCAGGATTATATTATTTTCTACATTACTCTGGACCACTGAAACCCCATTTTGTTTCTGCCGCCTGAAGGTGGGGCTTTTTCTCTAGTAGAGGTGAAGAGGTTAATCAGTCTGCTGATTGAGTTGGATATGGGAAAAGAAAAAACATAAGCAATTGATATATATTAAGATATGAAAAGTAGGATTCATGATTGAACCACGATTGAGCTTTATTTGGGGCTCGACCAACATTTTCATGACATTAAACCAAAAAAACAACAATAATGGTCTGGTTTATTGTGAAAAACACAATGTACACTACACTAAATGCATTATTACCGCACAATCTCATACTGAAATAATGCTACCGAATGCACTAAGAGCTGCAGATATGCAAATAATAATCTGTCAATGTGAGATTTGTGTTGTTTTGCAGGAAGGAGAAGAAAAAACAGGTAGACACAATGAGCCAGACAGCCACTGTGAGCATATTGTCTGTTGGATAAGAGCCAGCAACCAAGTCACAGCTCCTCTCATTTACACCTTTCCTGCAAAGGCAAGCTGCTCACGGGAACAATATGTGATGCTGTGGACTCTGCTGGTCTTCAAGTGGGGAGGCTGCCAGGATGCAGAATAAATGCATGGTTGGTTAGTCATAGAACAGCCCATAGCTTCTTTTCTCTGCAATTTAGCCGTCTTTCACTCTGTCCGTCTCTCACAATAGAACATGAAATTCAAATTAGCCATGCCCGGCACTGAGAATGATTGCCAGCTGTGCTGTACGCATAATCGCCCCAAAGTGAGGCGTAGAGGCTTTGATATTCACGATTTAAAAGCTTTTCTCTAAAGCCATTATGTTTGAAGCGTGTGGGATTGCTGGTAAAATATAAGTGTATTTATTCCTGTGGAAGCTAGCTCTACTTTAAGTCTCTCAGTAAGGCAAAAAAAGAGATCACAATACAGCTCAGATATTTTTATCATATGAGGAATTGGCAGTAATGAATGTTTTGTCAATATCCTTCCTATACATGACCCCTGAGCACCGCAGGATACCAGTATTTACATCCTTCAGTGTTGTGGTATTAACATGGAGGCGTTTTGTTTTCTTTATGGAAAACGATAACAGAGGATGAGAGAGTGAGTGAGACATAAGCTGCTCATTGGCACCACTTGTTTCTGTTAAGGGCTCATTTGGGTTGGATGAGAGGCTCTCCCTCCCTCTCCATTATTGGAACATGAATTTGCCGCCATAAACGGAGAAGCCTGTAGAAGAAGTTTGGAGCAGTAAATATGAACATGAATAATATGGAAAATTGAATCACCCTCCTTACCTCAGGCAAAATACAGCTTGAAAAGGTTTTCTGAGTGTAAAGTCTCTATTTCAAAAACCAAATTCAGATAACCACATAAAAATGAAAATATAAAATATATATTAGAGGTAATAAGTAAAATGTCTCTTATTTGGGCATACAAAATAAACCACCAGTAGTCTTTAGTGTTATTTAATAATCTCTAAACATGTAATCTGTTGCAGGGTAACCATTGTCCATGTTTTATTGGAGAAGTGAGTCATTTTAAGGGGCAACACTGCCCCCTTGAGGTTTTCATTTACACTGCCTATGTAGAGAATTTAGGAGGAAAAATGCATGAATCAGTGGTCTATTCTTTGCAGTCGATGGTCTCATTCTCCAATTTTGCTGCTCCGCTTATATTAAATAAGAGACATTGTCGGGGCTTAACGTCCAGCCAGGCGACAGTGCAGAGTTTGTGACCTCACTCAAGACGGATGGTTTTCAAATCGGAACTGTTAACCCAACAATTCATCACAGAGGAACTAGATTATATAACCTGGATAATGCCTGAGAAATAATGAAAAAAAAAGAGGAACCCTTTTTGTTCCATTTGAAACTGAATCCAACAATTGTGCAAGAAAAGAAAAAGATCTTATAACATCTTGCATAAAAGTCCACTTCTTGAATGGTCCTAGAGCCTGGTGGACAGGACAGATGGGCAGTAAATTAAGAGCCACAGACTTGAGACTGAGCTTAAAATGAATATGTTCTCGAGCATTACACTATATATTGTCTCCGTCAGAATCTCCATTAGTCGCAGCAGATTCATTCTGTTGGATTAAGCAGATCCTGGCGATGCGGATTAGGCCTCATGTAGGCATGCATGGCACCGTAACCACATGGCATGGGACTGGGTTATTTCTCAACCTGCAGAGTATGTACAGTATGCATACTCTGCAGAACAAAAAAAACATACTGTACATTGTACAGTGTGTTTTTGATTACCGTTAGCTGCAGGGCTTTCAAACAGAACATAAAGTGAATGTAGTATGTGACTAAATATTTATAAGCCTTATTCTGTATGGGTATAACATTTATTTATTTATACATATATACATATATATACATATATATATACATATATATATATATATACATATATATACATATATATATATATATACATATATATACATATATACATATATATATATATACATATATACATATATACATATATATATATATATACACATATATATATATACATATATATATATATATACACACATATATATATATATACACACATATATATATATATACACA